>NC_056726.1:1786394024-1786424024 GCF_019279795.1 Protopterus annectens | reverse complement strand
AGGATGACGAAAATAAGTCTGTGGGGCAGTGAGTCCAAAATGACACAGATTCACAAAAGGAATGTCATGCCCAACAAATGTAACACAATTCTCTGGGTAATGAGGGCGTTGGGTCAAAAAGGAGTAATGGCTGTGACCTACTTAAACTTTATCTTGGCATCTGACACAATGCCACATAAAATGGTCAATGGACAAATCTGACAAAGATGGATAAAGTCCAAGCATGGTAACAAGGATAACATTGGCTAGACGATAGAACAGAGAAGGTCAGGGTAAACATATTTCACACAAATGAAAGGACAGTAATGAGTGGAGTAGAACAAGGGTTAGTAATGGGGTCCATATGGGGTTCATTCCTTTGCAATGCTTATAATATGTGACCTTTGCATTGCATAAGCCCCGAAATGTAAAGTATGCCTTTTTTGTGACTGCAAGATTATTTAAAAAAAAAGTCAGCAAAGGATGAGAAGGAATCTGACAATTTTAGAAGCACTGTATAAAACATGGCAATTTAATTCAGTGCAGAAGAATGCAAAATAATGCTGATGGGAAACAGAAACCCAGGAAAGGAGTACACAATGTGTGTGTGTGTGTGTGTGTGTGTGTGTGTGTGTGTGTGTGTGTGTGTGTGTGTGTGTGTGTGTGTGTGTGTGTGTGTGTGTGTGTGTGAGAGACAGAGAGAGACAGATATTCACATCATATGTTTTGAAAGTAAGCAAGTGAAAAGCAGGAAAGGACAGCAGAATGCTAAATATGTAAATTACAGAGCATGCCCAGTAGAAAATAAGATGTCTTTATACTCCTATATACAGGTTAGGTACAACTCTATTTAGTGTACTGTGTACACTTCTCTAGACTTTAGGAGAGCTAAAACAAATAAATGTAACTTACTTTAGATGAAAAAATAAAAATGGTGTATACAGTGCACAAGAATCCATAAAAAGACTGAGATTAAAGACAATTAATGCATTGTCAGGAGGAAGGAGTTACCAAGGACATGGCAGTTACACTCAAAGGCTTCCAAGTTAATTTATGTTCATTTAAACCAATGAGAAGCATCAGCTAAAATGGCACTACCTGAACGTAGAAAGTGAGTGACTTAAAAGATGTAAGTATATTTTCAGAGTAAGGGTGGTGGATAAATGGAACAACAATAAGGTCAAGAATGTATGGTGCAGCCATACAACCATCATAATGTAGACTGAATTTTGAAAACAGATGGTGAAAAGCTGTTATGTAGGATCTACACATTATTCACTTTAAACTGAGCAGCCTAGGTGAGTCATGCGAACCTTGTTTACTGACAAAAAACAAAGCTTCTAGGTAACCCTTTGTATCTCAATATGGTGTCTAAGATAATTTGCCAGCTGTACAGATCTAACTGTTAAGTTCCAGCAAGCCTGAGCTGTACCTACATTTTCCAGCATCATGTGCAGCTCTCTGACCTGATGCCCTATCAACTTGAAGTTCAGGAGTTAAAAAAATTATTCAGCTCCTGAGTTGATGAGAAAAAAAAAAGATTCTTTACTTTCAACTGTAGCACTTCACGTGCTACAAATGCAACAAGTGCCTTGCTGCAGTCTACATAACTCACACAGAGTGTAGAAACACGTCAGTCCTGCGATAATACCAGATATGAATTGTGTTAGGATATTGCATACTCCATTTCTAAATGCCAGTAGTGCACTATCTTCCAATTGCTACAGCTGATACCTTCCAGTTGGGGCAGTTGCCAACTTTGCCCTGCCCTAGCTAAGCCAATGCAGCAAGTAGAGCATAAAATATGTCATGCACCTATCAGAGCTAAGATATTTAGAATTGCTAATACCTACATTATAATGCCAGAATCCTTACTTCTACGAAATAAAGAGGACTGTGTAATGAAGACAGTTCGTAATTAGGAAAAGGAGGCCATGTCGTCAGTCAGGCTAAAACTGGAATCCAAAGAGAAGCTTGCAAGGCAAAACAAATAGGTACAATATACCGAGAAAGTGATTACTGATTATAATCTTGGTGGAGTAGTACATTTTGCAATTAGAGATGCAAGCTCTGCAACTGGATGGAATGACAGTAAGGAAATAAGCAATTAATATTTACAACCTCACCCAAACAACTGAAATACAAAACTATCTCAGATGATACACTCTCTTGACCTCTTATTTTTAACTGAGAGTATAGGTCCAGAAAGGACTGGGGTATGACACCCTTCTTTGTCAAAGCAGGTTGGCTGGCAGCCTTGGCAGCTCCTAGGACACTCTTGCTTGATGTCCTTTGGTATGACCACAACCATCCTGTCAATGTCACTTAAGTATGCAATATCCTAACACAATTCTTATCTGGCATTACATACAAAGAGCCACACCCTTCACAGATGAAATTATGTGAAATTAAAGTAAAATACTTCCTCTATCTCAGATCTGTGTAGTAATTTTGTCTCTAAGTTAAAATATATATAACTATAATAAAAGCAGTCAACAGGATGAACAAATATGAAAATTACTATTCAGCTTAAAAATTAATAATGATACCTTGTCCCTGCAAGTATGATGAAAAATAATTATCACTTTCTCAGTATATTGTACCATTCCTACACATTAAATAAATTGATGAATCTGGATGGAGCACGGTGCTAAAATGAATACAGGAAGCACAGACTGATGTAGAAAATCAAATTAATATGAAAGTACCACAAAACTCCTTCAACAACTCATCTGCCTTAATATCCCAAATCACACAATCATCCCTCCCATGAAATGAGACAAAAATGTAAAACTAAAAACACAAAATCAAAAAGATAGTAAGAAATAAATGATGGTGTTAAATCTGTCAAATGGAAGAAATGGATTTCACCCAACAACTATGTAACTGCTTAAAGAATACCTAAAAATGACTCTTACATTTAAACAGCAAATATAACATGATTAATGCTCCCTAAAACTTAACAGCTAACATTTTAAAATCTGATCATATTCACTGATTGGGTTTCAGGATTCCAAACAGTCTTACCTAAGGTTCAAAGACAAGGCATGCAACTCTACTTGATATAATCGATATAATATTAAATGTACGATAGTCAAACTAGACTTCAGAAATCACAATATACTGCCTAGTGATGTGGTACGTAACAGGTACAAGCAAATACTGATACTGCTGTATTTCAAGACAAGATGGTTAATAACATAAGTGTTTACGATGATGTCAGGTAAAGAACAAAATGCCCAAATGCCTTAAAGCACCTGTATTAGTGTGTGTGTGTGTGTGTGTGTGTGTGTGTGTGTGTGTGTGTGTGTGTGTGTGTGTGTGTGTGTGTGTGTAACTATCATATCTTGAACTTCTGGGTAATCCTCATATCTCAGAATCACAGTAATTGTTTAGTATTATTTTACAATTTGTTACATCCCAAAATTGTGTGATAGAGACTGCCACACCAATATGACCTGGTCCTCATTTTGTCTTGTCCCTACTGTGGACTTAATGATCCCATAATATGACCCTTAATCAAATAAATAAGGTGATTTATTTCAATGTTTACTTATAAAGACAATGTTGTGAGTCACCTTGTTAGGCAAGTTTTGAAAATGATATCAACTTTTTACTAACTTACTTTAACTTATGTTAATTGTATGTGTTTTTTTCTAGAAAGTGTAGCTAAACTGCAGGTTTTTGTTATGAATTCAAAATTATAATTCTTAGCAGCTTTTCTAGACCATTCCCCACACCATGGTAATTAGGTGTCAGGCCTGCTAGCATTGCTCAAGCATCTGTGGCTGAAAACTAAAATTTTATGGGCCTGAAAGGCACCTTCAGGCACCTTCTAATATTTCATTCTGTCCTTGATTTTCTGCACTTACATGGATAACAATGACACATCACCAGCAGAAACGAGAAAAGTAACCAGCTTGTTTAGGTAATATTGCAGTATAACTGAATCCTGTTTTTCTTATTACATTTTCTCCATCAGCTATCTCTTTGGGTTTACGTAGTGGTACAGAAATTAACATTCTAGCCTCAAAGTCCTTGGTTCTTCAGTTTGATCCTTGGCTGTGGTGCCTTTTCGACAGACTCTGCTTGTTCTATGTGTATGCAGGATCTCTCTAGGAACTTCTGATTCCACTGATATCCCAAAGATATGCAGGTAAGTGAAATCACAATGTTAAGTCTGTCCCTATGAATGAGTGTAGAGAGTGTGTGTATGTTTGTAAAAATGTACATGTTCTTGCAATAGGGTGGCAACCCATCCATAACTGCTTCTTATTTTACACCTTCAGGTTGCAGGGGTATGTTTTGGATCTGTATGACCAGAAATGGGTACAAGTATTGAATGAATGGATGAATAAATAACTAGCTCTGAGGAATGAAGTTTTACAGCAGCTGTATGTGTGCTTTATGACACATTACTGACCTGGATGGATAGGATTAGGAATCAGTACATTAGAGGGTCAGCTCATGTTGGACAGTTTGGAGACAAAGCAAGAGAGACAAGATTGCGTTGGTTTGGACATGTGCTGAGGAGGGATGATGGGTATATTGGGAAAAAGATGCTAAGGATGGAGCTGCCAGGTAAGAGGAAAAGAGGAAGGCCTAAGATAAGGTTTATGGATGTGGTGAGAGAGGACATGCAGGCGGTTGGTGTGACAGAGCAAGATGCAGAGGATAGGAAGAAATGGAAAGAGATGATCCGCTGTGGTGACCCCTAACGGGAAAAGCCGAAAGATGATGATGATGATGACTGACCTCAGCAAGACAATCTCAGGATAAAAAAACACTATGGGCAGTGACTAGTGCAAACTGCAGAAAGAAAGAAGGAAGCAGTTACTATGCCATGCAAGTTGAGGCTCATTCCCTTCAGAAGCAATATAAGATATGAATAGGAAAAAAAGTTGCTTGGACTTTTTTGACCTATGGAAGTAAAAACAGAAATAAACAAATTGAAATGATTTGAATGGTTTCTAGGCATGAAACTGCACCTAGATGATGTTATAAGAATTAAAACATAACTCAGGGATGAGACTAACCATTGTAGAGAACAGAGGTATATTTTCTCTGCATTATCTGTCTCTCTTTTTCCAGGTTTCCACAAATAATGATGTATACTATAGGGAGTAAAATTATGCAAATTATGTAAGAGTGGGTGTTAGTTTTCTAGCAGAAGAATGCAGTCACTCTGCTGCAAACTCCAAAGCAGTACTGCTTACCCTTTGAATGTTAATAAAGGTTTTATAAAATGCATTCTGTGTCACAAACATACCCTATAGGAATGGAATGTGATGATTTGTTTTTCAAGAACTCTTTATGGACAATTTGATATGCATACGTCATCACTTGTAATACACATTTTCTTGTTATGTAAAAAATGTTCTGCTCAGTATAACTAAGTATATATATATATACACACACACAAACCAGAGGAAAAAGAGTGCAATAATATGAAAATTAACTGTGGCTCCAGTCACTACCCTGGAGCTGCACACATGGTGGCACAAAGCTGCACATTTCATACAATGCAGCAGTTTAGTCTGTTAGAGAATGGACCAAACAAAATCTGAAATACTACCGGAGAAGGAATGTTCTCTAATATGGTATTAATGTACCAGGGGAGCCTGAAAAAATTATTGCTTCATGACAACGTACCAAACTTCTATAAAGCTTAGACAGCCACCAACAAAACTGTCACTACCTGTCCTCACCACTGCAACTGGTGTGTCTCCTTGTTTATCTGCTGACTAACCACTGCTTTTACAAAACAGAAACAGAATGGAAAACAGTAAGCAGAAGGCAGCTAAATCTGCTTTTTTTAAGGTTGCATTTGGCCAGCAGAAAAAAAAAGTAACAGAATTAAGTACAGGAGCAGAGGTTACAAGAGACTGCACAGGATGACATGACATAGATGGCCACATGAGCATCACAGCTGCTGTCAACTTTAGGTGGTCATCTATACAAAATAGTATATACTACTACTACTAATAATACTAATATAGGACACATAAACAGTCCATTTTCTAAGTGCAATAATGTACTCCAGCATAGGCGTTATAGGGAAATAACAGACCCTGGTGGCTTGGGGTCTTTCACCTACAGCATCACACCTCACAACATCCTTGGGTGGTCATCACTGCCTTTTAATGTCCAGCCTGCCATCACTTATTGCCTGCTTAACATAGTAGAAGCTGCACATACCATGTAAGGTGATGGTGATGTACAGGAGCCACAGAGATCTACTTTAATCAGCGACAGATTTCCTTTAACATGAGGCATGTTAGAATACTACAACACAAAATAAACATTTTGCTTATACAGCTAGAGAGAAAAAGTGTTGTGCATTTACCACAAAAAGTGTATAATATTATGATATTATAATATACTTCTACTCAATCAACTCTGTATAGCGCACAAACTCTACTACCTTCCTGAGAGAACTCCAGCACTTCTGCACCTAATTCAGCCCCACATTCACTCTAGAGCCTTAAGATCTAGTAACCAGAACCTCATAACTGCCATCAAACATAAAAACAAAGCTGGTAAGTCCCTCTTTGCCATCACCATTGCCAAAACCTGGAACACACTACCAAGCCAAATAACTTCTACCACCTCCTTTAGTCAATTCAAAAAACTCCTGCAAACCCACTAAGTAATTGGCTATGCTCATGCCACTCACCAGGCCAATCCATGCCAAGAGAATTTGTCAGGGTACAGCTATGTATAAACAGTTTCTCCCTTGAAAGCTTCCAAACCCCTACACATTTACCTTACAAAATTTATAACTGCAAAAGAAAAAAAAAATGTACCTCTGATTGTCTACTGTAAGAAATGTTAATCACTAGCATGATGTCCTGTTGTGTGTATATTGTATATATACTATATGTATGTTTGTTAATCACCAGCATGTTGTCCTGATGTGTATATATGCCATATGTATGTATGTTCTGCTTCTTTTTACTCTCATGTAATGTATTGTAATGTGGAGCTTTTCTCCTCGGGCCTCTGCTGAAAATAGTCCTGTGTCCAGTCGGACCTTCCTGGTAAACAAATGTAAAATAAAATAAAATAAAATAAATAATGAGGGTGTTATGTCATCTTGTTTGCTCTTTAGTTATGCCCTCTCCAAATAAGTAAATCCCCCTCATTAGGGTGTTATGTTATTAAGTTCACTCTTTAATTATACTATTCATGTCTGATACAATGTGCTGTATATATATATATATATATATATATATATATATATATATATATATATATATATATATAAATATATATGTGTGTGTGTGTGTATATATGGGTCTAGGACTATTCACTGAAAGCACATTTCAGTGAAACACATTTGACTGTGCACAATTCACTGAAAGCTCAATTCACTGAAAACACAATTCACTGAAACACATTTGACTGAAAGTTATATATGGCCTTTTCCCCACTGTAGTGCAACCCTGGAGTTGGTATATATAGTAAGGGGGTGTGAGGCCCCCCTATTTTAAATATTTTGAACTATATACATGGATACTTGCAATTCCAATAAATTACTCTTTTCTGAACATAATATATATCCAAACTATGTGGGGGGCTATGCCCCCCACAGCCCCCAATGTGGGAGGTGGTGCCCCCACACCCCGCCTTACTATATATACTAACTCCAGGGTCACACTACAGTGGGGAAAAGGCCATATATAACTTTCAGTGAAATGTGTTTCAGTGAATTGTGTTTTCATTGAATTGATCTGTCAGTGATTTGTGCATAGTCATTTGACTTTCAGTGAAATGTGCTTTCAGTGAATAGTCCTAGACCCATATATATATATATATATATATATATATATATATATATATATATATATATATATATATATATATATATATATATATATATATATAGATATGGATCTATGTCATAACACTGAATCTTCATTTCACTGGAACTCAAATGGTCGAATCCATTTCATTGAAAACCCCTTCCATTGAAAACTCATTTCATAGAAAACTTCTCCATAACAAATATAGTGAAAAAACATGTTTTTGCACGGGAGTAAGCACCCTCTGCACCCCTGAGTTGGGAAGCTTTGCCTTGTCACCCTCCCTTACTTATTTATACTATCTCCATGATAACACAGCTGTGGAAACAATCAAAACACCGCACACGCGCACTGAATCAGTGGTCAAGAGCAAACACAGAAATCTACAGATTTGGGGGTACAACAGGACGCTGACCATCCCAATACAGACATACTCGGTTAGACTCACTTCCCTAATACACATCTTCACTTTTCTATAAAATGCGTCTTCAGAGAAATTAGTTTTTAATGAAATGGGTTTGTCCATCTGAGTTTCAGTGAAATGAAAATTCTGTGATATGATATGAGATTCATATATAATATATACGTATATATATATATATATATATATATATATATATATATATATATATATATGTGTGTGTGTGTGTGTGTGCATGTATACACAAATGTGTGTGTGTGTGAGTGTGTGTGTGTGTGTGTGTGTGTGTGTGTGTGTGTGTGTGTGTGTGTGTGTGTGTGTGTGTGTGTCCACTGCTAGTCATCACACATACATTTTTTTTATCGGGTGATCAAATGCCTTTACTCACTGGAATGTCTGTTTATTATGTCCAGGTTTAATGTAAATATTTACTTCTCGTAATATATATTGTTTTAATCACAGTGAAGGGAATTTGTTTGGGCTTGTATTCTTGTGTATTTATTTATTGCGAACATTTCTCACTGTACTACAGTTACAGTATGACAGCAATTTAACAGGAATTTTTATAACTTTTATGTGTATATGTTCTATTGTTTTAGATTAAATATATCATATTATAACTGAATTGTTTACATTTTCTTTATACTGTTCTATGTGATGGAACTTTACTCCCTGGGCATGGGCTAAAAAGGATTTAATTATAGGTTAGTATTAGCTAGATGTCCTTATTGGCCTTTTTATGCCTCGCCAATCTTCCTTTCAAAGTTAGGAATCAAACACTATATGATGTGCCTGTGAGGTACGCACCTAGACTTCTACACCAACCTGCAACTGAAAGGCTAGCTGTCTTTAGAGGCCATTTTAAGCACAGCCAACAATGTAAGGTCAGAATCAATCTCTGTAGCTTTTGTCTATGAGATAAGGCCTTAACTATTATGCCAAACCCATCTAGTAAGCTTTTATTTTAAACAAATCAAAAATAAAGAAATTGTGTTGATATGTGATTGCTAATATACTTCTTTCTTGTGTGCACACACATTATTTGCCTCTTAGAGTTTCCACTGGAGCCTTATTCAGTCCCCATCTTGGTCAGCACAAGGCCTGTTTTTTATTTAATCTTCTTTTGGATTTTTTTAACCAAAAGCATACCCTTACCAATTAGTTATATATTTACATCACAATGCATACCACATTACTGTTCAATAAATACAGAAAGCTATGAACTTATGCCACATATTTTGGTTCACTTCCTGCTCCACTGCAAGGGTTAACTCACATAAATGAGCACACATCATACACATGTTTTAGGTATGCGTATGCACATAATAAAAGCATTGCAGGTGCTACTATTAAAATGTATATTAAACAGCTGACTACAAAGTTACCACATACAACACTAATTACTGTCACTACTATAACCTATTTCAGAAAAAAAGAACTATGTGGAAGCACTTTTAGTACAATCAACCATTGTAAAGCACTACATCAACATTTATCGACTTGAATATTAGATAGCTGTAACGGCTATAAGTAACACACTACACTGGCATTTCATGCATCTGAATGTCAGTTGTTGCTACTACCAAAGAGAGTGGCCACATCCTTTTTTCTAAAGGATCACTTAAATAAAGTTTAATGTGTGCAATTCTTACTGGAAAATTTTACAAAACTGAAAACCAATATGCTCAGATGAAAACGCAGTTACCAATGGGGACCAGTACTGTATTAAACCTTGTAAATGTCAGTACAAGTGATGCATAAAATATCTGAAAAGCAAAACATGCCTTGCTGCTGATGACATAAAGATATGCAATGGATTTATATATAAACAAAGTGTAGAAAGCAGAGAAATGGACTTGTCCAGATGGTAGGAATGGTCTAAAATGTTGCAGCTTAAAATCAAGACACACATACAAGACAATACTTCTAGGAAGCAAAAATATGCAAAAGATGTTTAATCAGAGGGCTAACAACAATAACAAAAGCATTTCTAAAGGTAAGCAGTCAATGTGACAAAGACTACATAAACAGACGTCTGGCATGTACAAAAAAGGCACCACCATCAGAAAACAGGAAGTTATCCATCTATAAGACCAACTAGTAAGACACCTTCTGGAGTACAGTGTGCACTTCTAAATCCGTATTTCCCCAGCAACAGGACAAAGGCACTACAGAGGTAGATGTAACTTCAAGACATACAAAGAAATGTTACAAAAATAATCCATGTGGAATAAAAAGGACACAGAAAAGGGGATATGACAGAAAAACTTAAACACCATGAGTATCTCTAAAGCAGGTGTAACAGGGATATCCATACTGTTTGTATTAGGGGCCAGACTTCCCAGGAGAAAAAAATATGCAAAAATAAATAAATATGCAGTCAGACAACAAATGGACTATCCATCTTACTCCTCTGACTCATGCAAGTTTCAAAAAATACAAACTTTACTCCTTTCTAGTGGAATGTGCCCTTTCATTGTGGGTATGCCATACCTGACTGTAAAGCTTGATGCTCTCATAGATAAATACTGATCCTCACAAGCCACAATAATTGTTTGTTGCTGTTAGAGGCATATATGGTCAACTAGCTATGTCATAGCATAACTATATAACTATCCTGAACTTTTACAGATAGCATACCTCCTCAACCCTACCCCTAAAACACAGCTACCTTCTGTGTACAGAACATTGGTTTGATTATAAAAACTACAGTAATGTCTTTCAAGCCCTGCGGTGGTGGTGCTGTGGTAGCGTTGTCGCCTCATAGCAAGACGTTGTCCCGTTCGATTCTCAACTAGAGCATCTTCTGTGTGGAGGCATACGTGAATGGGACATGCCTTTGTTGAAGGTTGTGCGTCAGGGCTGGTAACCCGGTACTTAAAAATCCACTACCAATCATTAGCGGACCGGAGTTCCGCTGTGGCGACCCCTAACCGGGAAAAGCTAAAAGACACAAACAAACAGTAATGTCTTTCAACCTGTTGCTCATAGCCACAAATACTGCCTTCTTAGTAATTAATTTCATTTTCAGCAAGCACTTAACATTGATCATAAGTTCTCTACAAAATTACTAACAGTGATCACAGCCAGGTTTGCAAAATAAAGTAAAATAAACTGCAATAACTTGTACATACTTTGTACTTGAAAACAAGGTTCTATATATGCAAAGTTGCAGCAAAGACGTTTAGTCCCTAGTGGGGTTAAGTGACGTTCTAGCCAGTGTAACACAACACGCAGACTACAAAAGGCACAAATGTACAATCTCAGTAGTATTGCACGAAATCATAAATACGTAATCTTGACAGTTGTTACCATTTTTTATTCATAAGACATTTATACTGCTGTTCCTTACTTTAGGGATGATTGCTGTTCTGCTGTAGCAGCTATCTGTTGTTACAATGTTGCTGCATGGAACTGCATTATGTTCTCTGGGTTCCTTTTCATGTATATGGCCTGTTGCTACTGGTGATAGTATTTCTCAGAACCATCTCAAATTCTCCTCCTTCTAATATCAGAAAAAGAACCATTGCTAACAACAGGCCTTTTATCATTAAAAGACTGTACGCGCTCTGTGGCAACTTTTTCAAACACATTGTAGTAGCACAAACTATGTAGTACCTACTTCTGTTCCCTTTCAGCATGATGAACTCAAGGAAGTTAGTCCCTCATTAGCTCTAAAACAAAACCAATGGAAAGCAAAAATCTGAGCTGTCTATGGTCAAGTAAAAAAGTGCAGCAGACTGTCTTTAGACAAGCTGAAAAGGTAAGTTTTTTTTTTTTTTTTATTCTTACTTCCTGTGACATTCATCCTTGTTACCATGCCAGTCATCAGTGACTGAAAAACAAAGTAGAAGAACTCAGTACACTAGTAGACTTGGTAACAGAATTGGAAAAAAATCAATGTTTACAGTAAAATACTATCCCTAACCTCTGCCATCTACTTTGTAAGTATGTCAACATATAACCAGTGAGGGTTGCTGTAACAATGTCTGCACTGCTCACCATAATAAGTGATGCTGGTGAACATCACTCACACCTTGGTAAGCCCATATCAGGCGTCCATCTTTCACAATGGTCCATCATACCAGCACAACGGGCACTGCTCAAAATCCTTAAGAAACAAGAACAAGAAAATTGTGCTGTCCCTTAGATAAAGGGTATGTCTGTATGTGGCATCTAAGAAATCCATGCCTATTCACAGAGAGTCATTCAAGCAAGAAAACAGAGGGCCTGTGCACACAGATACACATTTGGAGGTCACGTAATACACACTGTAGTGCAGCAACAGGGTACTATACAATATTTATATAGTGCAGAACAACATGCCTATAAGCATCACAAGCTTGCTGCACGTGTCCCTTGCCCCAGGATGAGCAGGGTAGCACTGATCACTGTGGGCAGCATGTCTTGTTATAGAACTAATTCAAAAACAAACATTTTAAAGGTCTTCATTAGCACAACTGCCATGTTAAGAGCCTTAGTGGCCCTAATTAGTGCAAACTAAGCATAGGTGCCATTTTTGAGCAAGACAGCATTAAGATGAGCAACTGTGAAATCAGGATTTTACAGATTAAGACTTAGGACTTTCAGACAGGCATACTGAAGTAAGACAAGTTACCTGCTAGTGTACCATTGCATCATACACAATATCTATGACGGATGGCAGCAGGGACAGAGAAGGCATGTTATATATGGGTATTGGAACATAACACAGTGGCATGGCACTGTTATGTCCTACTGTGAGGTACAGGCATAGTAGACTATGCATACCTAATGAATACTATTCCACATGCACCATGATAGCCCTTATTATAGGGTAAGGCATGGCAATGCATACTAAAGAGAGAGGCAGGGTGTACAGACCAATACAGAATTTCAATACACCAATTTAGGAAGATGTGCCATGGTAGCATACCTTTTGCCATAGTCTATACAGGAAAGATGAGGGAATGGTCACAGCACTACAGGGGTAGGGAGCAACAAACATGCATATGGGAGATCCACAGAAGATGTTGTACCCCATACTGTCCAAGTTATACAACCCACAAGTGAACACACCTTGTAATGGCCCAAGATACATGCAATGGTTAGAAAAGTTCATCACCCAGGAGACTGAGGTGTTAATGCAGGACCTCTGCAGGCATGGCATGAGCATCCTGGCAGAGATGAAACAGTCTAGGTTTGTTAGAACTAAGAGTGTCAGACAGTGGTGCATACAACTCTGCAAAGGGTGTGAGGAAGGGTACCCAACATGATGTTGCATGCCAAGAGCACAGGACATTGCCAAGGCATAGCACTATAGAAGGTTGAACACAAGCACAGAAGCAACTTACAAAAGTGGAGGAGCTCCTTGTGTCATGTCTGAAAGGGACTGGACCCTTATAAGTGATGATAGCTTGGATGTGCAAGCTGAGCTGGTAACAACTGCACATGTGTTTGTAGAGGATGCATAATCATCCACTACCTTTCCATATTGTTCAGTGCACTACACATGTAAAAAGACTTAGACAGCAAAGAGCTTCTGGATATCTATTTTCCACTTACCTTTGACTACAACTGCACCACCTTGCACATAAAGTATTCACATTATTACACCCACCATGCACAAGTATACCTGCCATGGGGGGGTTAGGTATGTATTTGAGTGCTGCTTTAGGTATATCATCCTTATGTGTTCAAAAGGGTACTACATGTGGAGGGTTCAGCCCAACATGACAACAGATGACCCATGCCAACAGGTCACCCATGACTAATGATAATGGCAATGTGCTCATAACACAGTCTAATGATGCAGTGGCATATTAGCAGCAGAAATATTTATTTATTTATTCATTTTTTATTTAACATTTGTTAACCAGGAAAGTCCGACTTGGAATGAAGCCAATTTTCAGCAGAGGCCCAAGGAGAAATGCTCCAGGCACATGTCTTTGTAACATGGGAGGAAACCGGAGCACCCAGAGGAAACCCACATGAACACAGGGAGGACATGCAGACTCCACACAGAAGGCACCCCAGCCAAAAATCAAACCAGAGAACCTCTTGCTGTGAAGCAACAATGCTACAGCTGCACCATTGCGCCATCCTTTAGGATAATATAGGAGGGTCCACACATAATTCCCCACATGCAAGGTCCCTGTAGAGGGACAAACTGAACTCTAGCCTCCCTAGTGTTTTGCAGATGCCTGAAACTGTGATCCCTACCCATAACACACAGATGTCCCAAGCATAAATAACATCTTTGAGCCATACTGCCTTTAACATACGTGTACATCCCATAGAGGAGAAGTATATTGGTCACTGGCCAAAAGCACAGGCCTATTCCTGACACTGGTCACAGCACTTGACATTAATAAGCAGATTTACAATTCAATGATCCAAGCACCAACAATTGCTATTGAAAGCACTGTGGAGATGGCAACTGTGCTACACATCCTGCATGGTGATGTGTGCCACCTGCATGATATGTAGAAGGGTGTGCAGCTCCTACATAGTAGCATGGAGTATAGGGACAGGCATTCAGAACAGTTAGATGATGCAGCACTGCATGCCTGTCTATACACCTCTGAATCACTCCACCATGTATGATACTGTCATTTACATAATCACTGTAACTCATCTAATCTGAATAAATCCATTGTCATACCATTAGGAAATCATTTGCATAAGCAGCATACAGTTCCATTTTAGTCTAGCACAGAAACACATCCTCCATCTTCTACAAATGTTCCTCTTGTACAATGCAACATTTATAGGCTTGCCTTTTATTTTCATTTGCACAAGACATAGCTTACTTTTGCATATGCATGCTTTACAGACTATGCCAAGGGCATGTTGACATGTTAATAGGAAGATTTCTAGTATGAGACTAAAGTTTATATCTCTATATCTAGATTCTCTCTAGGTTTACACTAAAATGATTTTGTAATACGCTTGTAAGATACAAGACATGTCTTTGCATGGGATTTGTTAGAATTCAGAAGACTTTTCATTAAACTGTAAACTTTAGCTCAATAAACACACAGGTGTCTGGTCTTTTTTCTTTGATTGGTGTGACAAATACATGAAAGCATTTCACCAACTGTCACCAAATAATATGTGTAACGACCAATGGTATTGTCTCTAGATCAATGCAGCTACAAGCCAATTAATATGTGAGGATCAGCTAGCCTTAAGGAGATATGGTAAATACACACTGCTTTCTCAAATTATAGTCAACATCTGATACACCCAAATATGCTTTACACTGTACAGCTGCAGATCACAGTTAAAATCAATAACTCCCTGGGGTTTCATCCACCTTAACTTAAGCTCAGTACCTTCCAGTGCAATCTTACCAACATCATTTTAGACCTGTACAAAATTATTTTACACACAAGCACATAAGATATTCCTGAAATGAGATAAATACTAGCTTTACAGCGCAAACTCCTTCTCCCCAAACGTATAGCAAATCTGCCACTAGCCATATTACACTACCAAAACCAAAACCACAAGTTTCTGTTTATCCTTAAAATAAACCAACCTGTAAGTATTTGTATGGCAGCGTTTTTATGAGCAGTCACTATTCTCTAGACAGATAGACAATGATCAGCATACCAGATTCAATATACATCTCCTTAAGCTCATACATAAAACAACAGCGACAAACATTTAAAATTTACTAACAAAGTTATTTACTTGCAATAAATAAAGCAATGCATCCCACTAGAAATTAAAACATACAAACAGGAATAATCTCACAAAAAATATTAAGTAAAAGTCCTGAACAGACCAGTGGCACACAACAAAGTTGATCAGATAGTTTAGACACTAATTAATTTTAGCTAAAGGTAAACTATACTATATATATATATATATATATATACATATATATATATATATATATATATATATATATATATATATATATATGTATGTATATATACAGGCATATATATCTCAAAAGCTTTCATGATCAGTATCTGCAAAAGTCTTATAGGTATCTATTACATAATCGTAGTGACAGGGATGAAAATGCAGTGTGGCATTTCAGGAACCACATGCCATGGTGCATAAGGTAAGACATTAAGTGTGGTAGAACACTTTAAAGTTTCTGTATACAAGAACCATTGAAACTAGCTAGTCATAATATGATACAACAGTCTATATTTTAATATGACTGGGATGACAGTCTGCAAAATCTAGTATGTAACAATAATATACTGCTAAAATACAACTGCAACTGCTGTTAAGCCTAGTATTCTGACCCCTGTTATTACATCATGCTGTTGTTTTATTATCTTCATGACAGTGTAAATAATGGATAATAAATTAGATCTAAAACTTAATTACACATACATAAGTTTAAGCATTTTTTTAGGTAATTTTAATTATCTCACAACCATGAGAGATATATCAGTACATGGTTAAAGCCCAGCCAGCATTATATATTATTCTTTTTAGTGTTTGGAACAGGTTGTGTGACAAAAGAATAAACTGTCTTACTTTGGGAGTAAATTCCTGTCAATGTGTTTAGCACATGGCATTTCCCAATTCACTTAGTGGAGGAAAAGCTATTAACTGCTGTCACTGTATAAATGAAAGCAATTAATTGCCTTCTTAACATAGACGTGCAGCATAACCATAGATACAATGGCCAATTTTCAATTATAGCAAGGCCATCTATGCACTATTAAAGTATTACACACTCACTCTGGACACACCTGCAAAGAAGTCATGTCTTACTAGTTAATGAAAACTAACTATACATATTAGGGCAGAAATTAAGGTAGTGACAGAGTTAATCAGTACATTTTAACAGTGTTTATAATGTTAGACTATGACAAAGCTTAAAATATTCTGATCACAATTTTTTTAATATCTTGTTTTCTATATCAAATTCTCTCCAAAATACCACCTTGTTTCTGACATTAATCACTACTGGGGTAAGGTGTATAAATATTCTGTTTTCCTCAATCTATGTACATTAACTGAAGACATGAAGAAAAAGTTGTGATTCTCTGACATGAAGAAAAAGTTGTGATTCTCTGGGCAGCTTGAACATTTATGAAAAAAATACTTTGAAATGTATGACTGTGTGTAGAACACATCATTTTAATTATTCTGGTATTCAGTTTTGAACCTTTTCATACCTTCTCATGAATTTAACAAATGGCATTTCCCAAACCATTTCCAGAATGTCTTTTCACACCGTCATGGAAAATGACAACACGCCCACTGTTTCACAAATGACATCTTTCATGTTTACTAAAACTGGTGACAAAAGACAGTTTAAAATCAAATTTAAAAATTAAAAAACATGGCTTTTCAGAAATTAGACTTTGCTCTATTAGTTGCTTAAATACTTTCTTGTTTCCAGTTCTGTCGTCTAATGTGTTACCTGAGTCGCCCTGCCTCCTGAAGGCAGGTTTACTTCATTAGTTAAGCTTAGATGTACTGCACATACCTATATTCAGTCAAAACCCAGGAGAGTATGCACAGATGAACAAATAAAAAGTGATGGCAGCACAGAATAAATAAGGAGTCATGGCAACATATTGTGTGGCTGCCATGATGTTTTTGTTTGTCTTTTCGGATTTTCCCGGTTAGGAGTCGCCACAGCGGAACTCCGGTCCGCTAATGATCGGCAGTAAATTTTTATGGTGCCGAGTTGCCAGCCCGACACCCAGCCTTCAACGAAGGCACGCCCCATTCATGCATGGCTTTCAAATGCGGGGAGAACATACAGACTCCACACAGAAGGCGCTCTCGCCGAGAATCGAACAGGAGAACCTCTTGCTGTGAGGCAACAATGCTACCGCTGCACCACCGCAGCTCTGTGTGGCTGCACTGATGTACTATCTGTTATTATAGGCAAAGAATATACAGTAAGGAAATCAATCACTGAGTGCAACTAGAAGTGGCAGATGTCCAAATTAATGGTCTTGTTCTATATAATAAAACTTTGTGGGAGATAAAAAAGCATGTGCAAAGAGTCAAACTACAGTGAATACATTTCTAGCTATTTCCTAAAATGTCCTTCTGTAGCAGCAAAGCAATCTTAGTTTTACCATAAGATTTGAAGACTTCATTTATCATAATCATAATATTGTATTATTAAGAGAAGGTTGAATTTTCTGGACCAGAAGAATGTTACCCATATGAAAGTAAACAATAGGTAATATTACCCTGGTAATCAAAAGGAAATATTGTATAAAACAAGTCAGTGCTTAAAACAGAACCCAGCATGTCGCCTGCTATAAACAATAAGTACAGGCACAATCAAAGTAATTTTAAGCAAGCTTTAGAACAACAAAGCCAGAAGAAAATATCTGACAGAGGCAAATAGCTTACAACAGACTGACATGGATTGTAAATGTTACAATTTTGTAATACTCCCTAGTTTTGACAAACAACCAAAATGAATCCGTTGTGTACTTGAAAAAGAAAAATGCATTAGCATGTCAAGAAATTAGAAACAATGTACATAAAGACTGGCACCTGTTATGTTCTGACTCAGTAATTGTTTTTATATGCATTTGTGGAGCTGCATACGAAGTAATTGTTCAAATGACTGTTATGTTCTGAGTCAGTAGTTGTTTTTATATGCATTTGTGGAGCTGCAGACGAAGTAATTGTTCAAATGACAATTATAACACATATTTTACAAAACACTACAACTATAAATAAACATATATAGTAGACGCCTATCAAGACTCATTAAATCATATCCTCTGTTTAACATTACCATAACTGAATCTTTCTGTAAGAAGCAGAATGGTTTAATTTCTTTCCACTTTTCTCTTCAAACTAGTCAAATAATGCATATCTTCCTCCATTATCATCATAGCTAATAGTTCGAAATCCCTCCATCATCCTTAGAACAAATAAATGCAATGTCATAACACCACACACACACACACACACACACACACACACACACACACACACACACACACACACACACACATACGCAAAAACACCATATAGCATAACTATTGGTAAAAAGCTTTTAGCAAAACTGAAATTGCCTGCTGCAACTGCCTTTAAGTTGAACTGAACACTACAAACCTTCCAAGTTAAAATCAAAGACTTTCTTTGCACATAGGAAAATGTAATTACTTTAAAGATACTGAATATACACATAAATAACAGGCAACTTCCATGCTGACATATTTTTCTATTAATAACCATCAGATGTTTAGCCATTAGAGTACAATTCCGTGTAAATAAATAACAGTATTATATTGTTGAAATTTGTTGTAAATTACTCAATATATCATGTTATAAATGTATAGTGTATTTAATGTCACTGTTTCAGCTCTTTATATGTAATTCTTCTCAGGGACCGCCATTGGTCAACTGGTGCCCAAGGCAAAAGGGGTCCACAGCACCCTCCCCCACACCACCCGGTGCCCCCATCCTGGTCTACTTGCACCCTCCAGATTACTGGAAAAGAGCCCCTGCTAGATCGGCGCTCTAGGTGGCCGCCTAGTTGGCCTATGCCTAAGGCCGGTTATGATTCCTCTATTTTCATCCATGTGTGTTTGTCATATTGCTCTAGACTGAGCCCAAGTTGAGGCTGTAAAAGGCCATGCAGCCAGCCCACCTACCTGGTTAAGAAATAAATAAATAACATGAAAATGACATAGCTTAAAAGGACAAGGAATAACTGAAGAAGTCTGCTTTTGCAGATGAAAGCGCTTACCACGTTACATAGTGTACTTCAATAAACAGTTTTTAATTCCTTGTACCGAGTCCTGTTCACAACTTGACTGTCAACCTAGCAGAGACGGATTTCTGTCTCATAGTTTTGTTTCCGGTGTTGTATTGAGCTTTGGAATAACTTAGAAATGACAGAGCTTAAGAAGTCAAGACTTCATTTTTTAAAGCTTACAAAGCTATACTACTCAAAATGCATCAAAATAATCAAAGGAAAAACAGCAGTAACTTATTAAATACCTCAGAGTTAAGTGCAAACTGATGTAACTTCTTTGGATGGTGAAATTGAAGGTCATGTGAACTATATGTCTATAATTGTGAAGGTCAGGACTGCAGAATTATTTTTGGGCCTACACTTTCAAAAACGAGTTAAGACTGAGATACACACACACACACACACACACACACACACACACATATATATATATATATATATATATATATATATATATATATATATATATATATGTGTGTGTGTGTGTGTGTG
Source organism: Protopterus annectens (assembly GCF_019279795.1). Lineage (NCBI taxonomy): Eukaryota > Metazoa > Chordata > Ceratodontiformes > Protopteridae > Protopterus > Protopterus annectens. The sequence continues at coordinate 1,786,403,632 of NC_056726.1, read as the reverse complement.
TATGTTCATGCAGAGCTATCACCATTACAAATATTTAACACCTAAATAACTCTAGACTGTTTCTATTAGGTCTCCAGATACACATGTAACTATTGTGGGCTTTGAACTGTTAACCTTAACCAATCTGTTATGTCTGCAGTTCTTTAATCCAACACTTACCATCTGCAATAGTTACTGATTTGTCTTCCTCATACATAAATTAAATCAATTGCAGGGGGATCGGATGGTGTATAGTATCTGCTTGCATAACCATTAACTCAATCTGATATCATGGAAGATAGCTTAGACTAGAAAACCACAACACACATTTCTCTGTTAAAGTCGAACAGGAGTGACTCAAGAAATCTCCAGTCTGACCTGCATATTAAGGAAGTTTATTGAAAATCAGGATAAATGACTAAAGACTGGTATTTTATAAAGCTGTTTCATATATAACAGGTGACATAGATGAATAAGAATATGAACATTTCAGGCAAACCAAATCAGAAATGTTCTGAGTGGTTTTAATATTGTAGATGTATAAATGTAACATGTATGAAGCCCAGCTGAGGTATTTCTTTCTGTAGTTTTTGAATAACAGCAAATACGGTTTTCTTCTTGGTTTGGAGCATCTTTACCAGTACTATAGCTAGGGTGGGGCAAGATGGGCAGCTGCTCCAGGGGAAAAGAGTTAAGAGGCACTAACAGCACTATAAAAGATTTTCTGATCAGTCTCTACAAGCCAGTGATGTGATCATTTTTGCAGGTCAGTTAGGCATGAGTGCAAAATCAGTAGTCATTGCTCTGGGAAGTAGAATCCAGCCCACAGTAAGTCAATAGAGGATGCAAAAGTAGACTTTACACTGGGAATTGGAGCAGCAGAGCCACAAAGTTGTAGGAAATATACCCAAAATTCTCAACACAGTTTATGCAAATCAACCAGACAGGTACACTGGTAATCTGATGGAAAACTGAAAACAAGGCTTTTCAATGATTGCAATTGTGGGAAAGTTGAAATTTTCATTTTGTAAAGCTGTGACATTCAGCTATTAGGGTACTCAAAAGGTCTATACAAGAACCATCGCAACAGTAATAATCTCAGTAATTTTGTAAGAGAAGAGTAAACATCCAAAAGATGCTTTCTCATCAAACCGCACTTATTTTTCAATGCTGTTAAATGTGGGTGATTAAATACTACAAACATTGGAGCATGCAATGAATAGCACTACTGCAAAATGACCATCATGTACATTAAATTAAGACTAGCTTGGACTTTCTATTGATTTATTTATTTATTTGTGTGTTTATTTATTGGCATTTGTTTACTAGAAAAGTTTAAGTGGATAATTGTATCTGACTTCAGCACAGGCTGGGGAAGAAAAGCTCCACAAATAAAAGAACAAACAGAAAATACACATACATACACGAAAATTGCCATATTACAATATACTGTAAATACAGATTAATACAAATATTAATGTATGTATGACATGTATAATAATAATACACACATACCATCATTGAAACAAGATAAATACAGTATCATGTAGCATTGAAACATGTTGACGTTTTATAAGTGCGAGAATTTATTACTCACTCATAAAGCAGATGTCAGAGTGGAACATTCAAAGAGTGGATAAGGAAGAGAGGGGAGAGTGAGAAAAGTATTTGTTAGGGGTAATACCTGGAACAAATAACAGAGAAAGGAGAAATAATGAGCAAAAACAAGATTAGGAGTAAGAGAAATAAAAGCAAGGAAAGGGAGAAATAGGATATATACAGGTATCAGAGGACAATGAGCTGAAATTATTAGCCAGGAGACAAGCAACTGTAAAGCCAGGAGTTAGAGAGGATTTGTTTTAGCTGCAGCTTAAATAAATGAATGTTATGTATTGACCTGATTGGAGCAGGGTTTGTATTCCTGAATTTTGCTACACAGTGTGAGTACATACTTTGACCATGGTTTTTGTAAGGCTTATATATGCCAAGAAGATTTTTTTGTCAGAAGATCGAAGGTGATGACATGGGAAGTAGTGGTGGAGAATTGCACTTATAGCTGGGCAGGAAGTGGAATTAAACATAATTTTCTATGTTAAGAGAAGTTGGGTGTAATTTAGCTGGTGGGATAATGCTAGCCAATTTAGAGTTTTTATTGCAGAACAGTGGTGGTGCTGCAGTAGCATTGTCGCCTCACAGTAAGACGCTGTCTGGTTCGATTCTTAGCTAGAGCATCTTCTGCGTGGATACATGCATGAATGGGCGTACCTTCGTTGAAGGTTGTGTGTCAGGGCTGGTAACTCGGTACGTAAAAATCAACTACCAATCATTAGCACACCGGAGTTCCGCTGTGGCGACCCCTAACCGGGAAAAGCCAAAAGACACAACAAAAGTGCAGAACAGTGATGTCCTACACTAAAACAAATAAGGAAAGGACTATAAATAGATATCCAGAGATATGATATACCAGGCTGCCCATCTCAAATGGAAGGAGGTCCACTCCATCCATCCATCCCAAAAGGAGAAATTATCCATCCTCCCATTGCTGAAGGACAGATGAAGATAATATAGCCACAGATGGATGAAATACACAGACTATGTCTACCCCCCCAAGGTAGGAAGATGACTGAGATGTCTACAGATGGATGGATGGTAGGATAACTATGCAAAGGCTAGGACATATGCAATAACCAAGATAAAGGGTCATCATGAACACTCTAGAGTTTTACCCAAAGTCCTGAGACTTTTGATATTACTGCCTGGATGCCCAACAACTGAGATAATATGAGGGAAGAAATAAAATAAAAAGAGAATTACAAGTATTGATACACAGGACAACACAATGTGGAAACTTGTTTAGAACTATCTGATATTCCTTGGTATTCTCAGAACTTCTGATGCTCTGCTTGAGTAGATCAAGAAAATAAATGTTTCTGGAACTGAATAAATTGCTAAGGAAGTGTTATAAGGAGAAAAATGTTGCACTAGGGGAACCTATGGAAATAAAGAGATGAAATTGGAACTGCATGCTGTGAACCACTAGCATCTTTACAAAAAACAGGAATCAAATACTGAATGTAGGATTGCAGAACGACATTAAAATAAGATGAACTTAATTCAGTACATGGGATTGGGGGACACAAGCTTAAAGTTAGACAGGAAAAGAAAAAAAATGAAATGCTAAAAAACACAGCAGCAGAGAAGAATAAAAAGTTAACACAGAATAGTCAGAGAAGGTGGTAACACTTAAGAAACTTTAGGAATGTACTAAGGAAGGGGTGCAAAATGCAAAAGGAGACGGAGAGAGCATATCGGTAGAAAGTAGTAGAAATATGGTAGGAAGAGGCAACAACCCTGAAAACAAAACAGAGTGAAAAGAGCTGTAAATAATGAAAAGGCAGTCTGAAACAGGGTAAGTAACATGATGGGTTGAAGAGAATGGTCTGTGATAAAAGAAAAATGGTAGGCATGGTTACATAAAACAATGATTTTTATCTTGATATGAGGATTAAAAATCAGCACAAAAGGTTCTCTTAGTAGAGTAGGGAGGTCACAAGGACTTAACAAGATGTTGGGCTCCTTGCAACAGGTTGGAAGAGGTATGAGGATGCCAAGATGCAGGAAGAGGTACTAAACTTGTTCTTTGTGCCTGCTTTTATGAAAGGATAAAACAGTGTATGGTACGAGCATGACAGAAGGAAGGCTGTACCGAAAAGAAGGAATGACTGATTACCATCAAGGGAAAAGGATGCCCAGGAGTGAGCCAGACAAGGTAACTTTCATACTGACAGAAAAGAATTCAGAAGGAATTCAATGTTATGACAGATAACAACCATGTATCTTGAGAGAAACAGCTCCTGTCCCCAAATACTGGCAGAGGGCAAGTTCAACCCAGCATGCAACCAAACATGCGTGATTGTATACAAGGAGTCTGGCCTCTAAAAAAGGTAGTTTTGGTGCCCAGATACCTTTGGTGTAGACCTAGACTGTGGCCCAGAAAGGCCATCAGAATGTTCCTTACATGCCATGCTACACAACATGATGACATGTAGACAAGTAGCTGCAGGGCACATGGTATACCCAACAACTAATATATGCAATAACCAAGACAGAAATCAGTATGATGCAGTGGAAGCATACATCACCTGGACCAGCATATAGTGCAGAAGTGGGACATGAAAGGGCTATATGTGTACATATGTGTACATTGACATGTTCTTTGATATCCATCTGATGTATGCTTCGAGCATGTGGCGTACTTTCACTATACTGTGATCCTTGGCATAATATATACCAGCTGTATATCGCTATAGTGACTGCCATTAAACTTTGCACTGCAGCTATATGAGCTGAATGGTGCCTATGCCTAGAAAAATCTCCGTGAATAAAAAGCAAAGACGTCAGTAATACAGACAAGTTCATGGTTAAATTAAAACAGCTAATATAGCAACCATTACTTATTATCAAAATTTCAGAAAGATGAATTGAATAATTCAGCAGTCAGATTAACACACTGGCATCCAAAACAATGAACAGTACACAACAGATATATTGGTCTGGTAATACATAATAATGCACATAATGTAGTGTGGCCCTAGTATATACACTGCATGGTGCTGTAGGCTGCCACATGGACACAAAAATGCAGTACATCTACTAATCAAGACAAGGTAGTCATTCCTTTTAAAAAATGCCAGTGAGAAAGTAAAATACTGCGAAACCATGAAACTCGTATGCACAACAGTTGAAAACAAATGTAGGTAATTAGAAGACAGACACTACTTCAATGTCTGCAGGGGAGTCATGCTAGTGTGACTACAGCAAACAAAAGATACTGTTCCTGTGCAGAGTGCAGCATGGGTTGATCACTGTGCAAATACAAATGGCTTGAGTTATGCTGAGCCAGTGATGAGCAGAAGATGCATGATAGTGATATCGCATTTCAAAGCATGGCCCATGAACGTTTCAGATAATCTAACCCAATAGGTAAGCCAGAGGTGCCTCATTGCCTTGTGAAGGTCTCCAAGGTGCTGACTGTAGGTCTGGATAAGGACAGCATTGGAGGTGGGAAGGCAGGCATATCAGAAGTAAAACAGACTTACTATTTTAAATTATTTTTTTATTAAGATGCTGACCTACTTTAATATGTTATGATCTTTGTAGATTAGACTGTAACAACTGGAAGAGTAATTTTAAAGATTTGTTATTACTGTTCAGTTAGTATACATTTATATTTTTTAAAGTCTGAATTTTACTACAACCCATTCTAGTATTCTTTGGCTGCTTAAAATTTGATATAATAAAATTAGTAATAAGTATCATATTCAAAATATGTAATACTGCACCCTAACCCCACACCTAAAGAGGACTCATGTTTGCTCTGATTGACAGACTTACAGCAGGCAAAGATAAGAGTAGTTTGCATATCTTAAAAAAATCTATGATTTATTAAGAGCTTCTCTGTGCATATAATTGCACTTCAGGGTTATTTCTATAAAACACAGCATGTGAGAATTAAGCCAAAAATAAAAAATGAACATGCACAGGAATCTGTCTAGTTCCAACCTCACCACCATGAGTGTTGAAGAAAAAAAAAACCCAGAAACTAGTGGTGTTAAAACTTTGTTGATGAGCTCAGTCACAATAATTTCCAAAAATCATGAATGTTCCTCCTCTCTCTCTTTCTCTCTCTCTCTCTATATATATATATGTGTGTGTGTGTGTGTGTGTGTGTGTGTGTGTGTGTGTGTGTGTGTGTGTGTGTGTGTGGATGTGTGTATATAGCAACAGACACACGCACACATACATACACACACACACACACACACACACACACACACACTTATTCACAGCCTACTGTGCAAACAAATATTTTGAATCCTCACTCCTTTCTAATAAAATATATAGCTACAAACACAGATAAGCATATATATATATATATATATATATATATATATATATATATATATATATGTGCATAAACATTTAAATCCTTTTGTGAGGCACTTATTGTATGCCTGCATTATTTTTCCTGCCCTTACCGGCTACTTCATTTCTCTCAAGACTCACACACCAACCCCAGTCTTCTCATCTTAACCCCATTGCATTAAGTCCTGTAGTCAACAAACTTTATGTTAAGATGAGCTGAAGTAGAGGGCAATGCTCTATATGGCTAGTCCAACTGTTAGGTTCCACATTCTTGCCATAGACACACTCCTAACCATGGACACACCCTTGCTTTAGACACACCCCTTCCCTAGACACATCCCTATTCTTGACATTCCCATGCCCTGGACACATCTCTGCTCTAGACACATCCATGCCTTGGGCACTTCCATATTCTGAACACACCCTTGCACTGGGTACATCCCTGTTCTAGACGCACCCCTGCCATGGAATTCTGTTACTTCACTTACTGTCATGTCACCAGTAGCCTATTAATCCTAAGTGTGCGTGGGGATTGCTGCTCACAGTTGCATACTGGTTAAAGCATTTACCTTACAAAACCAAGGTACATGGTTTCATTCTCATCTTGGGAAGCATGGCTAGACTTAAAAAAATACCCTGCGGCAATTAGCATGGTAATCGCCTATGAACACACAGGCATTCGTTGGCAATTAGCATGGTAATCGCCTATGAACACACAGGCATTCGTCTTCAGTCTGTACCACATATTCATCATAAGTGATAACATCCAATCCCAGACTACTGCCATGAGGATAGCATTCTTCTTCATACTAAACCATCCTTACATTTATTCAAGCTGAAGTCCCTAACATGGGTCCTTGGCTAATGCCACTGCTCCAAGTTACAAAATATAACAAAACAGTAATAAATTCATGGAATCAGCATTTACACACCTACAGGCTTGTGTAATGATTCCTAAAAATAACTTGAATTTAACAAAACCTATGCATATGATTTCTTCTTTCTGACATAAATGATTGTAATTTAAATTCATTCATTTTATTAAGAAAATGTAACCTATAGATTGTGCTTGTTGACATGAGTGAGTACTGAGTGAGTCCTAAGTGAAACCAGGAAGCAGAGTATGACATACTGACTGAAGATTTTCCAAATGAATTTCTGAAGCGGCTGAGTTATTCACAATTCCACTGTGGAACAGACTAAAATTAGACTATTAAGAATCACTCTAGTTTCATTATCTAAGCAATGTTTTGTTCTGCATAATAAGCCCATATATTGACAAAGCATTTGCCTAGATTTTCTGTGTGAGCAGAAAAACTCAATCTAGTACTAGACATTAAACACACACACATTTTGAAAGTATGCACATTTTCAATATTGCTACAATTCAGGATATACTGTTTAAATAAAAAAAAAACATTATTTTTACTGCTATATATTAAATTGTCATCCAAGTTTCATTTCAAATAAAACATTATTTAGCAGCACCCTTGTTGTTTATTTCCAGTAACATTATTGCTCAGCTATACATCATTTCCATGCAAAGCAATCTCAGATCTTAAAAAGAGAGAACATATTGTGAAAAGTATACACAAATTAACGCCAGATATGGACTTTTCCCTCAAACCACAACATCACTCAAATGGTACCAAATCCATGTGGTTATCACAATATAGATGTCAATTCCACTTAAATAAAAAAAGTTATATAAGTAGTATCTTGGAAAATACCCTATATCCTGCTAGAAGAAAATGCCACCTTTGCAAAGGAAGCACATAGGAAACTCAAGAACTTTCCAAAGGCAGTTTCAATATACTACCTTTCTGTAAAGCCACATTCTTCAGGTATGAAAAGGAAAGAGGATCTTCTACACAATGGTCGAGTGTTTATATGCAGCACTCTTTGTTAACTCATACAGTGGCAGGAGACAAAGTGAGAGGCAGGTATAAGGGCAGCATATCAGACTGCCCCTTTTATCCCTCTCTTATTTTTTGACAATAAAATGGGTATCTTTCATCTAGCCAAAATAAGTCAACAAAATCGTATTGGTTCACAGCTACATGGAAATGTAGAAATGAGTAATTAGGAAGGACATGGCTTAAATGCATTGAGTTTCTACTGATTCAGACCAATGTCTAAATTTAGTTTGGATTTTTTTCTAATAAAGTACTTCATACCTGTAGTGTGTCTTCCTTTCTTTCTTTCTTCTTTCTCTTTCTTTTTCTTTCCTGTTTTTACTCTCCAGATATCACTTTCTCCCATCACTTACACTGCACGTATATTTCAGTATTAAAGATAAACACTCGTCATTTCCCTGAGCAGTGGTACCTGGAGTTCGTTTCCCCTTGTGGGGTTGGGATATAATTTGTTCTACTGTCATGTACATTCATTTGGATCTAACTATGTCTTTATCTGTTATTTTTGCTTGCCTTTTTCTGCTGTGTTGTGATTAGTCATTAGATCCTTCTTCATCACATCATTTTCAGCTAGGTTCCAACTCCAAATGTGTAAACTAAAATCTTCCAGATTACGTCTGAGTTGCTATACTGTTCCAAAAATGTCTCCAGAGCCAATTCTAATGCTACTATCCATACTCAGGAGGCAACCAGATTTACATATTCCACTGCAGTAATGCTTAACAGCAAAAAACAAAACCTACAATAAAATGATATCCATGGAATAACCTGGCCAGCCCTCTGACTACAACATGAATTCTGCTCACATTCTTTTTCACCCTACTATTAACCAAACATCATGCCAGTGTGTGTGGGGAAGTGCCTCAGTCACAAAGAGAGGTTCTCGGTTCGATCCTCGGCTGGGTGCCCGGCTGGAGTCTGCATGTCCTCCCTGTGGTTCCTGGGGTTCCCTCCGGTGCTCCCTCCTCCCACCTCCTCCCACATCCCAAAGACATGGATTGGACACTCTGGATTGGATAGGTGTGTGAGTGGTAGGTCTGTGGAAGTTAAGGAGCCGCGGGCTGGCAACTCGACACCGTAAAACTCCTCTGCCATTCAATGTGTGGACAAGGTGATCCGCTGTGGTGACCCCTAACCGGGAAAAGCCGAAAGAAGAAGAATTAACCAAACATCATAAACATGAGCTTATGCTGATTGCTACTCAGGAAGCATAACCATTCTCTTATCAACAGAATTAAATCAGAACTAATTTAGAAACAGTGAAAAGCCTTAGAAGCACTCTTGTCCCATATATGTACTAGAGTGATCCAGTATACTTGGAGTAACAATGTATCTCACAAAATAGGTGTCATCCATACAATGACCACAACAAAATACAGCTTAAATTAGCACTGTCTCTTCTTTCATTCAGTCAGTTCTTGGGCATATATACTAAAGTATGGTCCAGGATCAGAATCCCCTGTGTAAACATGCGTGTGTGTGTGTGTGTGTGTGTGTGTGTGTGTGTGTGTGTGTGTGTGTGTGTGTATATACACATATATATATATATATATATATATATATATATATATATATGTATATGTACACGTATGCATATATCCACGCAGCAGTGTAAACCTTGGCACGAGATGATTGCCACTGCTGAAGTGACACCCCAACCCCATGTGCAAAAATGGGAAAAGGAAGTTGAGGATGAATGGATATATATATATATATAAATATATATATATATATATATATATATATATATATATATATATATATATATATATATATATATATATATAT
>NC_056726.1:1786386524-1786391524 GCF_019279795.1 Protopterus annectens | reverse complement strand
GCAGAGCACAGCCTAAATAGATTCATATATTTAAGCCTCGCTATTTATCCCATGTGAAAAATCAAACCCTGTACCTTGTGTTTGTAAGGCAAATACCTTAATCATTACACCAACCTCCCAATCCACAATTAAGGCTGAAGAAACTCATTTAAGAGCAAAATCACTCATCTATTTGTTTCTCATTAAAGACGTTTTGATTACTAACAAGTTATAAGTGCCTGATTACTCTGCAATCTCATCTAGGCTTGTTTACAATGCATGGTTCTTTTCTTCTAATTTTTTAGGATTCTCAGCCAGTAGCTTTGGTGCTCACAAGTACCAGCTCTCCCTGTGGTCTATTGTTTTTCCTTACAGGAGGGAGATGTCTTTCCTCCTAAGGCTGGAAAACTATTATGACTCCTTACACAAATCTGTACTTTTTTTTGCTAGTTTTCCTAGAAAAGTAATGCAGTCATGATGATTCCATAAGTAATGGATGGACAGACCCTACAACTTGCTGACAAGAAGGACAAGAAGCCCCTTATCAGAGTCCAGAGATGTTTTTACAGATGGACAACACCAGAGCCTCTCCAAAATGTAGACTTCACACTCAGTACAGTTTATCTCTCCTGGTATCATCTTAATCCCTTCTGCATCTGTCTGTGCAGGCCAAAGTTATGAAGCCATACGCCTTTCCCTTATCTGTTTTCACTACTGCAAATGCAATTATAAGTGTAGATGGTAAGTGGTTTGGACAGGGAAGGCTACCCAACTGATTCTGTGCTTTGAAAGCAGCCTAAGTAGATCAGGTACTCTCAGTATAATAAATATTTAATCTACCCAAATTGTGATTAATTCTTATTATAGACAAAAAGTGATGCCTTGCAAAATGTCACTTAGGATACCAGAAAGCAAATAAACTAGCAATATAAAACAATAAAGTTATCCACCATTCCTTGCTTTTAGTCTATTGTTTACTTTTGTTCTGATTAAAACTTTCTTATTTTATTAGCATGAATAGTCCATAAACTACAGATTAAAGAACAAAGAGCAAAACACCTGCACAAATAATGACAGTCTCCTGTTATATCTTGAGCTCTCACAAACACGGGATGTAGTGCTGCTGACATGTTTGATAGTTTGCAATTTAGTTTGAAGAAGTATTTCATCTGTGCATGCTATGTGCAAGGATAAAATAACAACAGCAACAAATCCTTCCTTTATTTATATGAATGTAATTGAATGAGTTGGACTTTTTGCTGTAGATGATAACACAACTCTGCTAAAATACAAATAAAGAGAAAAATAATTTTTCAGTGAGGCATTTGTTGACAGACCTCCATTATATTTGTATTCTAAGCAAAGGATAGGATTTGCACATACCTCTCAACCTCTTAGAGGCAGAAATCTGGACAAAGCCTATACATAAAGTTGGGACAAAGGCTCATAAATAGGGACAATTTTTAAATATTGATCTTACAAACTTAGAAAGTTGATGGAATAATAGGTTTTGCATTAGCATGAATTTTCTGAAGGGTATGAAGCCTGAAAGTCAAATGTATGTCATTATTTTCTGACTTCAGTCTTAAATGATCTGTCTCTAGTTTGCCAGAAAACCACAATTTTATGAAAAATGGACCAAAAATCTGAGGCAAAAATCTGGACATTCTGTGAAAATCTGCACAGTTGAAAGATATGGCATGTGCAGCCCCTGTCTGTTGCTGTACCCTTCTTAAAGTCCCGTTGCCAAGTCCTCTCATCCCACATCCTTTGCTATAATATTTACTCAACCTTGTGTTATTGTTGGAAAAACACTATTAACCAAGATGGTGTCACATATTACTATCATAATCCCTGAGCTATCAGTTCATTATCCCATACAGTACTATTGGAATCCACCTTATAGTTTCTGTTCTTAACTATCTGTAATCTACATAAATTTGTTTTAACTTACCCATACCCATATAAATGAGGATTTTTTCGGTCTGCTTATCGGTTGATCTAGTGTGGCAAGACAAGCTTACAGACCACTGACAGCTAAGAACCACTTACCATGAGCAAGGCATAATTCATTTGTAGACGTATCATCTTTTAGCAAAAAATCTAAGACATTCAAACTTTCTAACAATAAAAAGTACTGGGAGATGATCATCTGAATCCCAAATACATCTGGATTATTGACTATGGGTTGTCAGAATAGCAAAAAGTGTTTTTTTTTAATTAACAACTGGTTTGATCTAAGTAAAAATATAAAAAAGAAACACTCGTCAGTTAGACTGACCTGTTTTCATTATTATAATCGATCATCTCTTTCTATTCCACTTATTTTCCTGATTATTTCTGTCATCTGAAATGTCAATACTATTTTCACTTCTACTATCACTGCTAGGCTCTTTCAAAACTGTATCACTTTCTCATTGAATCACTACTGCATTTCTCCCCAGTTTCACCCATTTAATTTTACTGCACAATCTACCCTAAAACGTTTCTCTTCGGGCTAGGCTTGTAAAGACTCCAGGGCTGTTGGCCTAGTATACACCTATGAACCTATTTAATATATTAACACCATGAATAATTGTAAACCCCGTGATTCCTGTAATCTTCCAAGTTGGCAACTTTTTTCCCCTCATTTGGCATCTAATACAAAAATGTGCAACTTAAATTACTGTTACCTAGCCTGGTTTTCGACTGTTTACATAGGAAAGATCAAGCTTCAAGTTTTACCTGCAGCTCGCACAGAATAAAATGCCAAGTAACTTCGGCTAATGATGCCTCGCACCATGCATTCCAGTGCCTCCCTGTCCCTCTACCCCCCAACACCTCACTGTCACACAGCAGCATGATAATTCTAGCCTTGTCTGCCTAAACTTGCTAAGATTATTAAAGCTTTGCTTGCTTTATATTATGCCATCTTATTATTTCCTCATTACTGGTTTTGATTAAAACTCATTTGTGTCATTAATGCCATATTTCTTTGCTTTCAGTACCTATGATATGCTTTCTAGTGTTCTATATTGTTTTATTTAATTTGTAAAACTGCTAGCTATATCTATTGTATTTATAATACTGTTATTTGTATAAACTGGAATATTCCACATTTCTCCCAGAAGCAGTTAGAAGTAATATATTTTAAGCTGTGTATCCCAAGACGTTCAAAAACTAAACAATTGTAAAGCCATAGAATAAGAAACATACATTCCTTTGTTAGAGTATGTGTGAGTGGGGCACAAAGCAGATACAAATGTCCTCAGCTATGAAATATCTTAAAGGTAGAATTACAAGCCAAAATATTGTTGCTGTATGATTACACAATCACATATAGTTATATGCTTAGGTCAGCTTCACAAACTGTTTCCCAACTGGTTAGTATAGGCATATTCTCCCACGACCTGTACCCACCCCTCCCGTAATTATCCTGATGCATTTCAGTTTCGCATACACACTGACACAGACATGGACTTCCTCCTCAGTGTGACTTAAAATGAAAAGAATATCTTTCTACCTACTGGAACTGACTTGTGTAGGAAACTGGATATTATATTATAAGGAATGGATGATTTAATGAACTGCAAAAGACCAGTCTATCCATCTTTCATCTCAAATGCTCCACATCTAAGCTGCTATGTTAAATGTGTTTAAGAATATATGGATATAGCATTTATTCATGTTACCCCAACCCACATACACACAGACGCAATTATATTACTTACATGGTAAGACTACCTTCAAGTCTACCTGTAGTAGTGGTCAAGGGATTATTAATTAGGAGACCACTCATGAACACATCAGAGGTGAACTGTTCTTGTATATTGTTTTCTTTCCATCTCACCTTTTCCAAACTAGCAAAACTCTAACAAGAAATACTTGTCACCAGATACAGGTTATTGGCATTGTAGGTAGACACCCAGAACTTAACCTTGCTCATAAATCTAATGTTACTGAAACCATGTGCTCCCACCCCATCACCATCGATCAGTACACCACTTTGTTAGGCTGCTGTGTATCCCACTTTCTCTGCTTATTAAGCTACATTTAGGCAGGAATAGTAATCTATTCAAGCTGTGATTGTTAACAGAGATTACATTCCCCTAGAGGGTCTTGATTTGCTGTTATTTGAAGCTGTAAGATGAAGATATGTTCTGTCATCATGGCACGAAGTAAGTTTATACACTTTTGCCATGCATACAGCAACACCATAATGTTATCAGAAGCAGGTTTTCTATGTATATCTCCTCAGGCAGTTGGATACCGAAATGGTTTCTTTCATACATTGCATGGAAACTGTGGGAATAAGGACAGCTGCACGGAAGCACATTTCTTAGAAATAACAAAAGAGCAATGAACTTGGGATCTCAGAGGGAAATTATGCATTGCCAGTGTACGAGCAATACGGAAATCAGGATGGGGTACTATGCCTGTTATGCACACATGCATGATTTAAACCACTTAAAAGGGAGACATTAACACGCTAGGTACACAACAGCCAACTTTGTGAACCAGGCTGCCCCTTTCACTGTGTGGTAGTATAAGAAAGAGGCACATAAGCAAGAAAACCTCAACTCTACTCCGAATTCATAAGAAAAGAAAATGAGAAAACTGCATTATACTGTAACAAAGATAAAGGAAAAGTCCCATCTATAAAGAAAATGGGGGAGGGGGTGCTTAGGACTCACCAACTGCAGGCTGCAGATCACAACAAGGGTACATCGTCCATTGCAAGTCCCCATGGTTATAGTCCAGCTCCGAAATGAGCCTTATCTTCCTCCCGATGGACTTAAAATCGTTTAGGTCCGAAACGTTGGTTCTGATTTAATCGATCGAGCTTCTGTTTCACAAAAGAAGAAAAAAGGTGCCCCCAACTCGAGCCACCATGCCGCTCCGTCACCGCTCAACCCTTGTGCAAGCTGCTATTAGTCAACTGCATGTCCAACTTCTTTGCACAGCCTCCGGTTCCTTTGCATTTCCACTCGGGTTTTTGCCGTTCGTTTGTGTTTAGGCTCTCGTCCCACTAGGGCTCGGAA
>NC_056726.1:1786326524-1786381524 GCF_019279795.1 Protopterus annectens | reverse complement strand
AATTTTTGCTGCAGACATATACATTCCCAAATATGTTGATTTCCTAATCCGTACATATTTAATGCATATGCTTTTTAGCTAAATGATAGATTAAAACTTTTACACCACATTACCATTTTTTAGTTCATTCATTATTTTTCACTAGTCTATTAGATTGTCATACTCTCTAAAATTCATTGCTTATAGATTTATTTCTTTCATTGTATAATGCATTCCACTTATTTTCTTTTTATTAACCAAACCCTTTGCTTTTTGCCTTTTTAACTGTAACTCAAGCTTTTTAAATAAATACTCCACTTGCACCACCCCTTTACTTAGCCATATGTTTTTTGCTACAGTTAGTACATTACTTGCAATATGTAGACAATTCAGTATTATTACTTCTTTTCCCATCTCCCATTTTGCTTCCTACATTTCACGTATACGTGCATGAATCATTATATTTATTACCAGTACAACAGAAATATACTTAATGGACATCCTAGTTTAACTTCTCTCCTAGTTTTTTATCTTTTCTGCCATCCATGTTTACCATAACTATGACATTTCATAGCATAGTTTTATAATATTCAAAACTTTTTTCCTGTCCCATATGCCCCTAAAACCTTTAACATCACTTCATGACTAAGCCAGTCAGAAGCATTTGCTATATCAAGCCAACAGCCTTACTTCATTGTTTTCTTTCAAAATTATATTTATTACTTCTTTTATATGTTCATAAGCGTATACTAGGCTAACGGCCCTGGAGCCTTTACAAGCCTAGCTATTAACATTTTCTTTACCTTTTTCTCATTGGTTAACAAAAGAACAAGAATTCAAACATCTCCTATAACTTCATCCAAAAGCTTCTGCATCATTTTTTGTATTACATAATAAATATTTCATAATGTGTATATCTCATTCTTATTAGTCTCCAGGTTGTTATGTTTTTATATTTTTCCATATAAGCATAACTACAACACTACAAATCTCTTTATCTGTTATCCATTTCTCTATACATCTGTTTAATATTTTACAGAATATTAATTTCTCACTTCCATTCATCTCTTCATAATATTTATAGCTTAATCCACATATTCCTGGTATTGATTCTTCCCTTTTTCTTTTATTGTTTTCTTCTATTTCTCTCATAGTAATCTAATCTATTTTACTAGAGGATTATTTACATTTCCAGATTTTTTAATTCATACTTTTTCTTGTACTACTTCCTTTTCAAACATTCTACCTACACACTTTTCCATAATTCCTATTCTTTCTTCCTGCTAATATTTAATATTTATTTCTTCATCAAACATTGCATCTGTTCTTCCTTCTCTTATTTTTATGTCTTTTCCAAAATGTTAAAACTTCCACTTTTTTTCCTTTTAAAAATAATCTTTGCTCAAATAACATATTTTAACTTTTTAGATATTTTAAATAGCTCCCTTTCTATTTCTCTTATTCTGTCACCACAGTGTTCCAATTCTTTTTTCTGACATTTTATCATTTTATTATATATTCCTCTATTCCTCTGCGTCACTCTTTTTTATGCAATCAAAAATATTTTCTTATATTTTTCTCTGTAAGGACTCCACCAATCTGCCCAATTTCATAATGTACTCTCACTGTCATATGCTATTCACATACAATCTTATGTTCTCTTTTCATCTCATCTGTTTTAGCAAATGCTCTAGTTAAATATCTTGTTTATCTTATTTTATTACTACTCTGCCATCTTTTCCTGTCCTATGATCTGAAAACTCAAACCATTCCTATTTTAGCTGTTATTTCTTTCAGATATTTTGAGCGCACAACATAATCTACTTTGGTTCTAAAAGTCCCTGTTTTATATGGCTATCCCCTATTGTTTCTGTTTTTCAATCCTTCACATCTTACAGCCTCTCTTATTAGTTTAATGTTTTATGTTATTTTTCTTCTCCTTTCTCAGATTTCATTTAAAACCTCTCACCATAATAAACTGACATATTTAATAAGACATATATTTTATATTCCTCAAGCAACCTTTTCCTCTATTATATTAGTGCATACATAAAGTACAATCATTCTTACAGTTTTCCTTTTTCCTTCTATCACATAATACTAGTCTTCCAGGTATGATTACCATCACACCCAGTGACGTTATCTCTTCACCGTCTATGCACATTGTGCCCTCGTCCATTGCCTTGGTGACTTTTTCAAAGAAGTCCACTAGGATGACTATTTATGATCTGCCTTTGGAGAAGCCAAACTGGGTTGGATCCAGTGTTTGAAGGTTTCCTCTGTCTGTATATATATATATATATATATATATATATATATATACACACACACACACACACACATATATATATATATATATATATATATATATATATATATATATATATAATTATTTCCATGGCTTCTAGTGAGCTTTATGGTCTGTAGTTCCCAGGGTGCATTGATGGATCACCCTTGTGCAGGGGATTACCATTCCAGTCCTCCATTCACTTTGCACAAAGCTCCTCCGGAGGTTATGTTTAAATAGTGATTCCAGACATCCAGATAGGTCATGCTTCAGAAAATTTAGGAGGCATCGTGCGATATTATCGGGGCATATAGATGCAGTGTTCTTAGCCTCAGAGAGCACATTTAGTACCTGTTCTCTATTTCATAGGTATATACTAGGCGACTGACCACAAGGGCAATTTTAAGCCTCACCATGCATCCCAAATCTCTGAAATGTTCTGGTACCCTTGATAATTGTAAACAGGAGTTTGGGAGATGAAACATTTACAATCAGAGGCCTGGGAGATAAACCATTTATAGGCTTCCTGTGTCCATTAGAGACATAGATGCCAAACCAGGGATGAATTTCTTGTTTCCCATCCAATTGTCCAAGTAACACACAAATTGGGTTAAGGAGGAACTCTGATTCACATGGATGGGGAGCCTGTTCCAGAGAAGAGGCAGTATCTGGGATGCATATCTCTTTCTCCAGCAGGTTATATTTATACCACAGGCAAGGTTTAAGTCTTCAAAATGGAGAATTCTGGTGATATTTGTTTTGCAGATATGCAGAACTTCCATCAGGGTGAGGTCTCATAATGTCTTGTATGCCAGGCATAGACATCCCCTCAACAGCTTGTAGGAGACAGAATATTGGGAGAGGGCTTTGAGGTAGACTGCACAGACATGTTACATATGCCTTGTATGCATTTAGTAAGGAATCACTTTGGGCATTCCAATTGTTGGATGTGCATAGATAGGTACACACCAAAGGGAGCATTGCACTCAATAGGTCTGCTGAATGCTGAATACAATGTAACAATGACCTCCTTAGACCTAGATGCCATATCTTTGTTTATAAGTTGCACAACACCATATGATTTTCTCAATACTGTAGACACATAATCATCAAAAGCTAGATTACTGTCTATGTTTGTGCCCAGGTCCCTGACTATTGGATGGATGTCTTCCTGAAGGATAGTGTTATGCATTTCTTGGCATTTAGTTTTAGTTCACAGCTCTGACACATTATTTGCCTATGTCAGCCCTTCCTGGAGAACATTATGTCAATGTGGGATTCCATGACTGCTCCTAATTTGCAGTCACATGCACATTTAGTCAGCCAGAGGTCCTTGACATTGGCCTTGACGTCAGAGAAGTAAATTCCAAAACGGAGGACTCCACTTGTGACTGGCCTGTTTGTAGAGGTAGACTTTCCAAGTCTCACTTCCTGGATCATGTCTGTGAGCCAGATGGCTATCCAGTGGGTGAGATAAAGGTTTATACCTAACCTCCTGAGTTTGTCAACAATGTCCAAGTGCAGTATTGTGTCAAATGTCTTGGCCAGGTCATGGTAGGCAGTTTGATCTGTTTTGCCTTCATCTATTGCTTTGATGTCCTTCTCAAAGAAGTCCACCAGGTTGAGTAGGTATAACCTGCCTTTGATTAAACCAAACTGAGTAGGATCCAGTGTGTCCATGACAATTCTTTCCATGGCTTTGCATATGACACTTGTGAGACTTATCGGTCTGTAGTTTCCAGAGTTTTTAAATGGCCCACCTATGTGCAGATGGATGACTGTTGCTGTTGTCCATTTGTGAGACATGAAGCCTGTTTGGAGGCTACAGTTAAATAACAATTCCAAAGAGCTTGATAGATCATATTTCATGTTAGTTAGAAGGCATCCTGGAATATTGTCTGGGCCCATCAGTGCAATATTCTTGGCCTTAGAGAGAGCATTGAGAACCTGTTTCCTAGTGACAGCTGAGAGTTATATTTGATGGCATTTCCTGAAGGCAGATTGAGAGAGAGAGAGGGATAAAGTTAGAGCTGACTTTATCTGCCAGTAGGTTTGCTATATTTTCTGGCTCAGTATAGGTGGCTCCATTAACAATGCACTCAGCACACAATTGTGTACTGCCTTTGAGGTTGCGGACATGCTAAAGAATGCCTTGTGGAGTCCAAGGCCTGGGAGGTCAATTTTACTTCACATTTGGCTTTGGTAGGCTTTATTTGTCCTCTGAGTTGTTTGTTTGGTTTGATGAAAGTGTGTTTATCCTGCTGGGTGCTTCACCTTGTAGTGGCTGGCAATAATTTCCTTCCTTGTGTTATACAGCCTATTGATGTTGTGATTCCACCAGGGTGACTTGTTTTTTAGAGTTAGTTCTGTGCTTCTTCCTGGTGGGTACAGCTGCCTCTATGCAGCTATCAACATACTTACTTAGGGTTTATATAAACAGTTCTGCATAAGTAGCAGTGTTCTCAGAGTTTATGGGGGTTAAATTTTTCCAGGTTTCAATAGTGGATACATGGTGAACAAAGGACAGTTTGCTGTCTACATAGGTTCCCAGGTCCCTAACTAGTAGATTTATTTTCAGTGGTGTGTTGTCAATGTGATGGGAGGGGGGATGTTGTGATTGCTGAAGGATATTAGTATACACATTTTGGCATTTTGTTTTAGTCCATGGATTTGACACCAGCTGGTTATATGAGAAAAGTCCTCTTGGAGAAACTTGGTGACCTCCAGAGAGTTAATAATGTCATCCAGATTACAGTCATCAGCAAACTTGGTCAGCCATAAGGCCTTAACATTAGCTTTGACTTTGGAGTTCTGGAGTATACCACTGGTAACAGGTCCTTTGGAAGACATGGAGCCGCCTATCCTAATTTCCTGGGATGCATTTGTGAGCTAATTTGCAATCCACTGATTCATATAGGGATTGACATTCATCTGAGAGTTAATTAACAATACCTGAGTATGGAATGGCATTTAGTGCTTTAGCAAGATCTAGATATGAGGCAAGAACTGATTTTTGCTTCAGTAACCTCCTCAAAGAAGTTGACCAGGTTGAATAAGCAGGATCTGCCCATAAGACAACCAAACTGGATTGGGTTACTGTTTGTATGTTACCTGTATCTTTGTTTGTTAATTCCATCATGATCATGTAATTTTCTGAGTCAGTTGACACCCCATTCCTGTGCAGGAGGCTGACTGTTGCTGTCCTCTGTTTGTCTATAGCATGGAATTGAATAATTTCTGTGGTGGAGTTTGACAGGTTCTGTTTCAGGCTACCCAGTATATTTTCTGAAACTCTTTGGTAATTATCATCCCCAATTTGTGTAGTTTAAAAATTGTGATCACATACTGTGCTTCTAATGTTTTGGAGCATTTCTCCCTGGGTCCCTGCAGAATAGTGGTTTTGCCTAGTTACATTATTACAGCAAACAAATAGAAATAAATAAAAATAGACATCATGGTGTGTTATCTAGTCCCACAGAAGCAGTGCTTTTCACCTTGGATAGTACCTTGAGGACTTATTCTTGAGAGATTTTGTAGGACATAGATACAGGTATGTGATTTGGGAATGTTGGAGGGAGGTGAGGTTTGAGCTAAATACATGTATACATATATAGGTACAGACATAGAAAGAGACAGACTGAATTACACACACAAAGTATATATATATATATATATATATATATATATATATATATATATATATATATATATATATATATATATATATATATATATATATATATATATATATATATATATATATATATATATATATATATATATATATATATATATATATATATATATATATATTTTATATATATATATATATATATATATATATATATATATATATCCCCTTCACATGATCAACTTTTCACAAAGTCGAAATTCATATGGCCAGGACCATATGATCGACTATTGAAAAGCTGACCATGGGTTACCGCTATCACCGTAAAGTGCGGAATGGGAAAATTTCCCTCTTCTGCACTGTAGTGTGATATCGGAGTTGGTATATTTAAGTTACAGGGGGCAGAGCCCCCCACGGGGGGTGCAGGGGGGCATAGTCCCCTGCTAACAGCTTTTAGTTAAGTGTTCATTGTGTTTTTGTGTTTACTTTACATGTTCGGCTTTTCAAAAGTCGATCATGTGGCCATATGAATTTCGACTTTGTGAAAAGTCGATTATGCAAAGTAAACCCAAATATATATATATATATATATATATATATATATATATATATATATATATATATATATATATATATCATCTCTGAGATTGCCTTACAGTGGGGAGAAGGGTAAATTCTCCATTAAAGCATGTCTATCTAGTTCACTGTACAATAGGGATCGGGGAATTTACCCTCTTCCCCACTGTAGTACAATCTCATAGTTGGTAATATATAATTTGCATGGGGTGTGTGTGTAGTATAGCCCACTACATGGAGCATGTGGGGGTCTTACCTCCCTGCAAAAATGTATTCATTTCGTTTTTTTACATTTGCATTTCCAGAAACTTGAACATATGGTCTCAAACATATTAATTAAAATTTTCCGAAATTCTATAATATAATATATATATATATATATATATATATATATATATATATATATATATATGTATAGGTTCATAGGTTCATAGGTTGGTACTAGGCTATCGGCCCTAGGGCCTATGCAAGCCTAGCCATAACAATTCCCTGGATATTTCTTCCCACAATATTTACTTCTCTAGGCCCCTGTCTAGCAGGGCGACTGACATGATCCCTGGGGTGAATTTCCTATCTCCCATCCAATCATCAAGGTTCCTTTTGAAGAGGGCCAATGAGGCGCTCTGCTTAATATGTATGGGCAGTCTATTCCAGAGTATGAGGAGTCTCTGGGTCAGGAACCTATCCCTCCAGCATGTTTTGTTCATTGTGATGACAAGGTTTAGATCCCTGGAGCGTGTGGCTCTGAGGGATTGGGATTTCTTTAAGTGGAGCATGTTCAACAGCTCAGGGTTTGACATGGCCTTGTATGTTAAGGAGAGATCGCCTCTGAGTAGACAATATGCCACAGAGTATAGCTGGAGTTTTTTTAGATGGTCAGTATATGGCATCTGCTTTAGGCCTGTGATTCTTTTATTGAGGTATTTCTGTGGCCTTTCAAGCTGTTGCAGATGTCTTGTGAGTTACATACCAAATGGGCATTATACTCTATAATGGGTCTAATGAGGGATGAGTACAGTGGGACAATGACCTCCTTTTATCTGGATGAAAAGCCCTTAGTGAAGAGGTGTGCCACATAGAAGGATTTCCTGACTGTTGTGGCAATGTGGTTATCGAAAGTGAGACCACTGTCCACCTGTGTCCCTAAGTATCTCATCACACTTTCAAAGTTTAGTGTCTTGCCACCTATGTGGTAATTCATGGGTACATGTTTTTTTCCAAAGGGGATAACTATACATTTCTTGGGATTAAACTTGAGCCCATGGCTCTGGCACCAGGCATCTGTTTCTGTAAGGCCCTTTTGTAGAATATCCATGTCATTTGGGGATTCAGTAATGGCTTCCAGTTTGCAGTCATCTGCAAACTTTGTTAGCCAGAGTCCCTTAGTGTTGGCCTGTACTTCAGAGAAGTAGATGCCAAACAAGAGTGGTCCCAGGACTGAACCCTGAGGTACTCCACTTGTCACTTGTCTGGAGCTGGATTTGGAGTTGGCTACTTTTACTTTCTGGGTTCTGTCAGTAAGCCAGTTAGCAACCCATCGAGTGACGTAGGGATTTATGCCCAGCTTAGTAAGTTTATCCATGATTCCAGAGTGGGGGATGGTGTCAAGGGCCTTGGCGAGGTCCAGATAGGCTGTGTGGACTGCCTTACCCTTGTCCACAGCTCTGGAGATTGATTCAAAGAAGTCAATCAGATTCAGGAGACAAGATCAGCCCTTCACAAACCCAAACTGGGTGGGGTCTAGTGTTTGAAGGTTGCCAATGTCTTTGTTTATAAGTTCCATGATAATGCGTTCCATGCCCTTGCAAATCAGGCTTGTCAGACTGATGGGATGGTAGTTCCCGGGATCCAAGGTGGATCCTCCTTTTTGGAGCGGGATAACTGTAGCTGTGCACCACTCAGTGGGCACGAAGCCTGAGGTGAGGCTATGATTAAACATGACACTTAGGTGAGGTGCCAGTTCATTTTGTAGTTCATGTAGTACACAGCCTGGGATGTCATCTGGTCCCATGGATGCTGTATTCTTAGCTTTGGAGAGTGCAGTTTCTACCTGTGTGGCCGTGATTATCGAAATTTGGCAATCTTTTGTTATTGAGATGGGCCCTTTAGGGGGTGAGAGTGGGGTGAAGTTGGCACTAAATCGATCTGCCAGGATATATATAAAGAGAGAGAGAGAGATAGAGGTATAGATAGATAAACCGATAGTTTTCTAGTATACACAATACATTACTGAACTTTATATTATTTAGTCCTCTCTGTGACGACTGGGTCTTTTCTAACTTTAATCATATATTACTTTGTAATATTGTTTCCTTTTTTTAGGCAAATTCCTGGATTCCTCTTGGAATCCACATTATGCAGTACCCTTTGAAGTATTGTCTTATTTAACCCTTCTAATGCTTTATTTTATAGGATCTTAGCCATTCTCTCAGTAACTGTCCTCATTTATCCATTGCAGTGTTTATCCATTCGATCCTGCCTTCGGATCACCCTTTTGATAAAATACTAAATGGCACCAGCCTCTATTAACAGATTGGTTTTCCCCCTCATTACTAATTTCTATGCCAACATGACTCCTCTCTTCACTTTATCCACCTGTGTGAAACTCCAAATATATATGGAGTATCAATACCTCCTTTTCCAAATCCCCTGTTGGTAGTCATCCTTCATTAGCTTTTTCTTTTTTTTTTTTTTAGCGTTATGATTTATCCATACAGTAGTTTTATCTTCTGGTTATATCTAGCTGCATATATCTTCATGCCTTTCACTTTTCCCAAAAGCTCATTGAGGTCAGCCCCCTTTATTACCTCTCCTATTTTCCTCTGCCACTGTTCTTTCAGTTTACTCATTGCATTCTTTTTTTCTTCGGCACTCTCTGTTAAATTTTCCTACTTACTGTTTTCATCTTACAGTCAGTTCTCCATGGGAAAGTATCTTTATTTTTTGTTTTATTTTTATTTTTGCTTTGATTAGTAGGTTAGTCTGACTAGGCAAGTAGCATCCTTTCAGAGGAAGCCTGAGATAGTAGTCATATCATATTTACTTGAAGGAGCTTAGCAAGGTCACCAGGGAAACTGAGTTGGGGAGGTAAAGAGTGCTTCCATTCAGAAAGTCCATTGCGATTCCAACATGTTGGTGACTTAGGTAAAGGAGGTGGAAGTAAGTGCATCTGGGAAAAAGTTGCTGAGGCCAATGTTTGGATTGTAAGTGTTTCAGTAGTATTTTGGATGTCTCAACACTGCTATGCCTGATCGAGGAGAAGGACCCAGAAGATGAGTTGCTGATGTCATGGGATGATGCTGAGATGAGATGGTGATGTCATGGGGTGATGCTGTAGAGCAATGCATTTTTTACAGCTGATGAGAACAGTGAGATGTAAGTGAGGAAGGTAAGAGCTGTATTGCAGAGTAGTTTTTTTGTAGACTGGATTGTCCCAATAGATGGAACTGTAGAAAAAGAAAAACAGGGTAAAAGTATATTGCTTGTGATTGCAGGGTTTGAGGTACGATCCCATGTTGCTGTGGAAAAAAACACATTGGTAATGAATAAACAAAATGGTTTGGTTTGTAATCCAAGGAAAATACCTGTTATGAAGACACGGTACAAAACTGGGGTTCGATTAGACAAGTATCTCGTTTGAAATAAATATTATACACGTGGGTATTCAGTAAATAATGCCTGTGCCTTGTTAAACTTAGGTACAGAAACTGTTTGTGAACTGACTTTTGAAAATTTTCAGTTAGCTAAAATGTTTGTCAGTGGCAACAGAACTAAAGGCCTGCATGTGCCTTGGAATAGCTTTGCATTTAATAATTCAAAAGATCAAACAAAATGAAGTGAAGTTACCTTGTACAAAGGACATTAATGAAGAGAAAATGCTTTTTTTCTGGATACTGTTATACTGCGCATCATGTTTTAAAGCATTTAGATGACCAGAAAGTGTGAAAATGTGGAATGGGCTGTAGTAAAATGTTGGCTCAGTCAGAGTTGTGTCTTTTTTGTGAGCAGCAACAGATCAAACACATGATTGCACAAACAGGAGGTATTTCCAATGAGAAAAAGAGGACACTCATAGGTTCATAGGTTCATACTAGGCTATCTGCCCTGGGGCAATTATAAGCCTAGCCTGATTTTGTTTGGCTTACACCACCCCTTGATTTGAGTATACTGTGCCCTTTTTAATGTTTAGTTTGCTGTGCCTCTGTCTAATAGTGACACGGAAGTAATCCCTGGGACAAACCTACAATCCCCCATCCACTCATCAAGATTCTTCTTGAAGAGATTCAGTGAGGTGCTCTGCCTAACATGAATTGGAATTCTATTTCAGAGCAAAGGGAACCTCTGGGTTATGAATCTGTCCCTCCAGCAAGTTCTATTTATTTCAGTGCTGAGTTTCAAGTCCCTCGAGCGTGTGGCTCTAAGGGATTTAGATTTACTGAGGTGGAGCATGTCCATTAATTCTGGATTGGACATAGCTTTATATGTCAGGCATAGATCATCTCGAAGTAGGCGGTATGCAACTGAGTAGAGCTGGAGTTTTTTTAACCGAGCAGCATATGGCATCTGTTTGAGTCCCTTGATCCTCTTGGTGAGGTACTTTTGGGGTCTTTCTAATTGCTGCAGGTGTCGGGTAAGGTACATCCCAAAAGGAGCATTGTATTCTATGATGGGCCTGATGAGGGATGAATAAAGGGGCACGATTACCTCTCTTGATCTAGAGGTGAATCCTTTCATGATGAGGTGGGCTATGTAAAAGGTCTTTCTAACCACTTTGGCAATGTGGTTGTCAAAGGAGAGATTACTACCAACTTGGGTCCCCAGATCCCTAATTTCTTTCTATGTACTTAATGGGTTACTGCCTATGTGGTAATTTGTGGGCACATTGTTTTTGCCAAAGGGTATGACTATACACTTTTTGGCATTTAGCTTTAGACCATGGCTCTGGCACCAGTTATCCATCTCTGTGAGACCTTTTTGAAAGATGTTTGTGTCAGCTGGAGAGTTGATTATGGCGCCTAGTTTGCAGTCATCTGTGAACTTGGTGAGCCATAGTCCTCCCACGTTGGCCTGTACCTCAGAAAAGTATATACCGAACAAGAGCGGTCCCAGGACAGAACCTTGTGGGACGCCACTTGTGACGGGTTTCGAGTCTGACATGGCTCCAGCAACTCTCACTCTGTGGGTTCTGTCTTTGAGCCAGTTTGTCACCCATCTTGTGACATAGGGGTTTATATTTAAGCTGGATAGCTTATCTATGATGTCTGAGTGGGGTATTGTATCAAATGCCTTTGCTAGGTCCAGATAGGCTGTGTGGACTACCTTCCCTTCATCTATGGCTTTGGTGACTGTTTCGAAGAAGTCAACCAGGTTCAAAAGGCAGGATCTGCCCTTGACAAAGCCAAACAGGGTAGGATCTAGTGTCTGTAGGTCCCCAATGTCTTTGTTTATAAGCTCCATGATGATCCTCTCCATAGCCTTGCAGGCTAAGCTAGTCAGGCTTATGGGGCGATAGTTTCCAGGGTCCGTAGAGGCTCCACCATTACTGGGTGTAGAATTATTTGGAGAAAATGTAAACAAAAAGTCTATTTTGATTTGAATGGCATTTATTGAATGATGAAGTTCTTATAGGACCTGATTAAAATGTGTAAGAAACTGAATATGTCTCAAGGATTAATAATGACATTGTGACTGTAAATAATGAACTTTGAATGTTGGCAGTATGACTGGTATAGGGAGAGAGCTAGCTGATATGATGGACAGAAGGAAGGTTGGTATATTGTGTGTTCAAGAGACCAGATGGAAGGGGAGTAAAGCTAGATGTATCGGAGGTGGGTTCAAATTGTTTTACCATGGTGTGGATGGCAGGAGAAATGGCGCAGGAGTTATTCTGAAGGAACAGTATTCTAAGAGTGTTTTGGAGGTGAAAAGAGTGTCGGATGGAGTGATGTTTATGAAGCTGGAAATTGATGGTGTAATGATGAATGTTGTTAGTGCATATGCTCCACAAGTTGGGTGTGCAATGGATGAGAAAGAAAAATTTTTGAGTGAATTGGATGAAGTGGTGATGACTGTACCCAAGGGTGAGAGAGTGGTGATTGGAGCAGATTTCATTGGGCATGTTGGTGAAGGGAACAGAGGGGATGAGGAAGTGATGGGTAGGTATGGTGTTAAACAAAGGAATGCAGAAGGTCAGATAGTAGTGGATTTTGTGAAAAGGATGGACATGGCTGTGGTGAATATGTATTTTAACAAGAGGGAGGAGCATAGGGTGACATACAAGAGTGGAGGAAGATGCACACAGGTGGAGTATATCTTATGTAGGAGGGCCAGTTTGAAGGAGATTGGAGACTGTAAAGTGGTGACCGGGGAAAGTGTAGTTAGGCAGCATAGGATGGTGGTTTGTAGGATGACGTTGGTGATCAAGAAGAGGAGGAGGAGTGTGACAGCAGCACCAAGGATCCAATGGTGGAAATTGAAAAAGGGTAATTGTGAGGTGGAGTTCAGGGATGAGTTAAGACAGGCAATGTGTGGCAGTAAAGAGTTACCAAATAGCTGGGTAACTACAGCAGAGCTAGTAAGGGAGACAGCTAGTAAGGTGCTTGGTATGACATCTGGACAGAGGAAGGATGACAAGGAGACATGGTGGTGGAATCAGGAAGTACAGGAGAGTATACGGAGAAAGAGGTTGGCAAAGAAGAAGTGGGATTGTCAGAGAGATGAAGAAAGTAGACAGGCGTATAAGGAGATGAGGTGCATGGCAAAGACAGAGGTGGCGAAGGCTAAGGATAAGGCATATGGAGAGTTGTATGAAAGGTTGGACACTAAGGAGAGAGAAAAGGACCTGTACCGATTGGCTAGACAGAGGGACTGAGCTAGGAAAGATGTGCAGCAGGTAAAGGTGATAAAGGATAATGAGGGAAACATACTCACAAGTGAGGAGAGTGTGTTGAGGAGATGGAAAAAGTACTTTGCGGGGTTGATGAATGAAGAGAATGAGAGGGAGAGAAGGTTGGATGATGTAGGGATAGTGAATCATGAAGTACAATGGATTAGCAAGGAGGAAGTAAGGATAGCTATGAAGAAGATGAAGAATGGAAAGGCTGTTGGCCCAGATGACATACCTGTGGAAGCATGGAGGTGTTTAGGTGAAATGGCAGTGGAGTTTTTAACCAGATTGTTTAATGAAATCTTGAAAAGTGAGAGGATGCCTGAGGAATGGAGAAAAAGTGTTTTGGTACCGATTTTTAAGAATAAGGGTGATGTGCAGAATTGTAGTAACTACAGAGGGATTAAATTGATCAGTCACAGCATGAAGTTATGGGAAAGAATAGTGGAACCTAGGTTAAGAAGGGATGTGATGATTAGTGATCAGCAGTATGGTTTCATGCCGGGAAAGAGCACTACAGATGCGATGTTTGCTGTGAGAGTGTTGATGGAGAAGTACAGAAAATGTCAGAAGGAGTTGCATTGTGTTTTTGTAGACTTAGAGAAAGCATATGACAGGGTGCCTAGAGAGGAATTGTGGTATTGTATGAGGAAGTCAGGAGTGTCAGCGAAGTATGTAAGAGTGGTACAGGATATGTACGAGGGTAGTGTGACAGCGGTGAGGTCTGCGGTGGGAGTGACGGATGCGTTTAAGGTGGAGGTTGGGTAACATCAAGGATCAGCTCTGAGCCCTTTCTTATTTGCAATGGTGATGGACAGGTTGACAGACGAGATCAGACAGGAGTCCCCGTGGACTATGATGTTTGCAGATGACATTGTGATCTGTAGTGAGAGTAGGGAACAGGTAAAGGAGGCCCTGGAGAGATGGAGATATACTCTAGAGAAGAGGAATGAAGGTCAACAGGACTAAGACAGAATATATGTGTGTAAATGAGAAGGAGGATAGAGGAATGGTGAGGATGCAAGGAGTAGAGGTGGTGAAGGTGAATGAGTTTAAATACTTGGGGTCAATAGTTCAGAGTAACAGTGAGTGTGGAAGAGAGGTGAAGAAGAGAGTACAGGCAGGATGGAGTGGATGGAGAAGAGTGTCAGGAGTGATTTGTGACAGACAAGTACCTGTAAGAGTGAAAGGGAAGGTCTATAAGAGGGTAGTGAGTCCAGCTATGTTATATGGGTTGGAGACAGTAGCATTGACAAAAAGGCAGTAGTTTGAGCTGGATGTGGCAGAGTTAAAGATGTTAAGATTTGCACTGGGTGTGACGAGGTTGGACAGGATTAGGAATAAGTATATTAGAGGGTCAGCCCAGGTTGGAAGGTTTGGAGACAAAGCCAGAGAGGCAAGATTATGTTGGTTTGGACATGCTGAGGAGGGATGTTGAGTATATTGGGAAAAAGTTGTTAAGGATGAAGCTACCAGGTAACAGGAAAAGAGGAAGGCCTAAGATATGGTTTATGGATGTGGTGAGAGGAGATGCAGGTGGTTGGTGTGACAGAGCAAGATGCAGAGGACAGAAAGAAATGGAAACAGGTGATCCACTGTGGCAACTTCTAACGGGAACAGCCGAAAGAAGATGATGATTAGAAATACTGAGCCTATTAAAATGCTGTAGGGGTGATATGCACTTGAATAATGAATTGCTGCTATTGTGGTATGGTGAAGGGAGGAAAAGGCAGCAAACAGAATTCAAGAATACATATGCTATATTGCAGACAACAGAGGAAGATGAAGATGCAATACAGGAAGAAGAGGATAGAACCTCAGTGGGAATACAGTGAGGAAAATGCAGACAGGTATAAATAACAATGAAAAGAAGGAGAAAGGGTAATGTGAACAGAGTGGTAGTTAATGTTAATGGGAATAAAAATTATGTTAGATGTTTATTAAAGTGTGAATGGTGCTGTAACAGTGCGGATGATAATATTTGTTTAGAGGGTGTAAGATACATAACAGAACAGAGTACAATTAATGAAACTGTTGGGTAAATCAATAATATGGTTATTTGGTAAAGTTTCTTGCTCAGATTAAGCAGCATTAATTAAAATGATGAGTAAAATTATAGATGTCATTGCATGTAGTCCAGGGGGAATGCCTATATGCAATGTATATGAGCAAAGGTAGGCCAATAAACTATGATATACACACAAAGAACTATGGGGAAAGATTTCATATGCTGGAAGAATTAAAGATATTTGTGATGATAAATATTGAAATACTAATCACTAATGATTTAAATGTAACTTTAGAAAAGATGATAACATAACACAATATATTCAAATGTGTGAAGAAGTAATAAAGTATGGATAGGACAAACAGTTTATATATAGAAGAGGTAGTTTAAAGAATGAAATTGATTACATACTGATATCTGAAGGACTGCAAGAAATAACACTGTGAAGGAAGGCAGACAAATATACAGATCATGTTGTAGTGTGGGCTGTATTAGACGATATGGTGATAAGTGGAAAGGAAAGGGTTAAAAAGTTAGCAGGACAGGTTACTAAGGCTAATCAAATGGCTCTGGAGACAAGAATGTTATGGTATGAACACTGCACAGTGAGAAATTGTTATATTAAATGATCAATATGGTAGATTATACTTAAGGAAACTATAAAACAATGTATTTGTTAGTGGAAAAAGAGAAATAGATGGAAGTTAAAAGAGAATATGAAAGAGTTGTAAAGGAACACGAAGATATGCTAAGTAAAAAACATGATGGAATGGAATGGAAAGCAATGAAAGATACTTTTTATGAAAAATTAATGAAAGGATATAGACAGTAATATTTAGGCAGATATACAATTTAAAGATAAAGAAAGAATAAGTAACTTCTTTTGGGAAAGGTGGTTAAAGCAGAAGAATGTAAAATTATACAGACTAAAAAGTGCAGATGAGAGTATTGTACGTAAGTAAAAAGAAATTATGGAAATAATATAGAAATATGTTACCAACCTTTATAAAAAGGCAAATAAGGTACATAGAAATGATATGGAAAGTTAAAGAAATCCCCAAGAAAGAAACTGGATGGTTAGAGAAACAAATCTGTATAAATGCATTCAATAATGTACAGTGAGAAGTAAACATAGAAAGTGTACTAAGAACAGATGATTTAGGTTATGAGTTTTATAAGAAAGTGTCAGATGGGGAACAAGGGTTTCTTGAGGTATTAAATGAATGACTAAAAGACTTGTAGATGAGAGTTTTTGTATAGAGGAGAGAGAGAAAGAGATACATGACACAAAAAATTAGAGAGCAACTATATTAAGCAACATATATTGGGTAATTCAATAATGCTTACATGGAGAAAAACACTATGTAAGTATAGTGGCGCAGCCTGAACATGGAGTTCGGAGGTGGAGTGATCCAGGAAGTAAGGCTGGGGACATGCACAGGCCTCCCAGCACTATGCTGCCACGGACAAAATTGCAGAATGTAAATCACCTCATTTGCTGGTGAAAACCATGCAAATGAGGTGATTTGGCGATCCAGGAAGCAGACAGGCATCCATGTAGCAGCCATGTCTGCATCAAAAATGTATGCGGAAAGTAACCATGTACCGGAGTGGGAAAAAAAACTGGGCCGTGACAACTAAAAGTAAAGCATGTTCTAGTTGCATTAGGCATGGCAATGACCGTGTAAAACTGATGCAAAATGTGCTAAATCAAAAGTTTTTTTGTAACATACGCCATCTATAAGCGGAGCGCAGCAGCGCCCAAACATGCGATCTTGCAAACAATTAAATTTAAAATAGTAAAAAGGGAGTTTTAAAGGTAAATTAAAATTCCCCACTATACTGGCCAGCATGCAGACTCATACAATGGCAGGTTATAGCGGTTGCTAAGGACATAGGTTCTTGTGCAGTATTGTAACTAGGGTATACGCAATTAGGTGTATGTAAATGAGCTAAGTTTACTGAATAGCAAAATGGCTCACCTTGTCCGCAGGTACCTAACCGTGTAGGTGCTACAATGTGGTGGTATAGGCAGAAGAGGCAACTGACATGAAAAGGGGGTGTGTCATGGTTTATGTAAGCACACTGGAGCTTGGTGGCTTCTGTTTGCACTCAGCTAAGCACAGCTAAGCAAGGGGGTGTGTCTGAGGTTGCTAAGCTGGTTTAAGAAAACCTAAGCATGCTCGTGTACAGTGGAGGGTCCTTTTTGGTCAGTAATGTTTACACTAGTTCCATGGGATTGCCCGGACTGCCGTGGGGCTTAAAACTGGAGGAAATTGAAAAAAAAATAAATAAAAGGAAATAGCAGACAGAAGGCAATCAACTATAAATATCTAATAAGGCCTCTGCCACTCACAATGGGGCATTTAAACCCCTCAATAATGTAGCTGTCAGGTGGAATGTATCATAGTTAACCAATCACACAGGCTGCATCTGCAGCACATCAGTATAAAATATGCAAATACCCTTTAATTTGATTTTTCCCCACATACTCAGCACCATTGGAGTACACACATGGGAATATTAACTGACAAAATGATAGGGGCTGCTGCTTTGCTACATCTCTACGTGCTACAGACTGAGGGTGGTGACGAGGAGGAGAAGAGTGTTCAGACCCAGGGTAACCTTTCAGGGGCTACATGAGCTGGAGATAGTACAGTGCTACAAGGTGAACAGGGACATACTACAGCAACTCACTGAGCTCTGCCGCCCTCACCTCAGACCCAGAGCCAACAGAGGGGAACCCATCCTAGTGGAAGCAAAGGTATGTGTAGTCTGAAGAATACTAGCTACAGGTACTTTCCAAAGACCTACTGGGGACATCATGGGGGTCTCACAGGCATCCACATCCACCATACTCTACCACTTTCTGAATGTCATGCTAAGACATGCCAGTGAGCACATTTATTTCCCCAGCACCCCTGAGGAAAGGATCACCAATATGCATATCTTCCACAGTGTAGCACACCACCCAGAGGTACTTAGTGCCATAGACTGCACTCATGTCCACATCAAAGTACCACCCGGTGAAGAGGGTATCACTCCATCAACTGCCAGGTCATGTGCAATGGCCAGGGCATTATCATCAATGTGTGTGCTGGCATTCCTGGCAGTTATCACAACTCCCACATCTGTCATGCATCACAGTTGTACCAGGCATTTGCTAGGGGGGGACATCCTGTATGACCATCTAGTGGGGGATGCTGGCTACGCACTGGGACCGTGGATGATGACACCCATCAGAAATGCACACACACACACACACACACACACACACACACACACACACACACACACACACACACACACACACACACACACACACACACACACACACACACACACACATGCACACACACGTACACACACTGAAAAATGCCATAATGAGGCACACGCACAAACTAGAAACATTGTAAAGCATGTGTTTGGGATTCTCAAGTCACGGTTCCACTGCCTTGACATATCTGGTGGAGCCCCGCAGTACTCACCAGCCACAAGTGCACACATGTTCATAGTATGTGCCATGCTACACAATATGATCCTGCTGAAACAGCTGCGGCAGGAGCATCACAGGGAAGGGGGACACAGCCCCCCACCATTGCTAAGGTCTCCACAGGCACAGGGGGACTCGGAGGAGGAACCCCCTGAGCCTGTCCCTGTAGGCAGGCATAGGCATGCTTAGTACGCCCTTGCCTTGGCAAAGAGGCAATGCTTAGCACATACACTGACACTCTAGTGACCCAGAGACTGACACCTCTCTCTGACTCGCACACACAGTAAAAAGGATGCCACACACATTACACTACCTGTACCTTACCATGTATAGGCTGTGCACTGCGTGCATCTGACAGAGTCAGCCCTGAAGCACTGTCCTCGCAACTACCACAGGTACAAGGTAAGTCACTCTTCCTAACAACAAATGAATGGAGTAGTATGTTGCAGTAGCATATCCATGGTATCGCTGCATATATGCAAGGGAATGGTGTCACCTACCGGGATAGCAGCATACATCTGACAGCTATGTGGGACAACAGGAAATGTCCAGCAACTACTGGCTGTCCCAGAATATGCAGTGGTCCCCTAGGTGACAAAACTCACTGCAGTATATGTGGGGACTAACAAACTGCGGGGTCATAGGTCACATGCATGGATGTCAATGTTGGAGTCCCAAACACACCCCTCAGCCTCTCCCAGCAGTGCAGCTGTACAAAGCCATAAAGAAATGTGTGGCAAAGGCACACAAATAGGGACAATGATGAGATATTCCTCTTATATACATACAAAGTGATATCACAGCAGGTCTTGCAGTTGCATTAAATGTCTGTAGGGTAAGAAGTCTGAAACTCAAATGTCTGTCATTACTTTCTAACCTTTGGTCTTTAGTGATATGACACTATTCTCCAAGACAAGTACAATACTATGCTAAATGGAACCAAAATGTAAAGCAAACATCTGGACACTCTGTGCAAATGCGTACAGTTGAGAGGTATTCCCCCTCCCCCAACACACCCATGTTCCCATAAAAATTCAGTAACATTTATGTTTGTAGGGTAATAGCAGCAGTGCACACATTCCCAAGGCTGTCCCAATTAACTTGACAACTTGTTGCATGTCCACAATATGCAGGGGTCAATGAGCTATGTATATGTGTGGTTAATGCTGTCAAGAAGTACTGTGGTTGACAGGGTCTATGTTTCAAGACTTTCTGTACCAACTATTTTGCATGTCAGCTACCCCTATGGTAGGAGTTGTACACACTGTCCAGAAGTCAATATCCATTACTGCAGGAAAGCTGGACAATTCTGGGACAGAGGAAAACACATATAGACAGTACACAGCTCAGAGTAACCTACACAGTGCCTAGTAGGACAGTAGATTCTTGAAAGTCAATGTACTGCCAGGTTATAAATGTCTGCCACATTACTGTGTCAGTACTGACAAGTCACTGGGCACCATCCACACCCCTGGAATGACAGGGTGTCACAGAAAGACCACAAGTATGCATCATATATCTGTTCTGCTTGTCATAACATTGCATTTGCCTGTTAACTATTTGCAAAACAATAAAGGTTGATGTGAAAACATCAATAGCAGACAGTGGAGAAGCAGACATCATCCCCATAAGAAAAAGCAAGCTAATATCAAACTGGTCTCTCAACTGTCTATGTTTAGCAGAGCAATATTAACACCCTGTCCACATGTGTGGGCCTGTGTCTGACTGTAATATATGGGCCTGTCCAGATGTCAGTCTGTGACGGTTTGACAGCTATGGCCAACATGTAACCTTATAATAACATTGCAGCACAAACCATCTAAGGACAACAGCAGATGTAGGGGTGCAATGATGGACAATCTGCTAAACAGGTACACTCAGAGGTGTGAAGTCCATAATCCTGTGTGTGATGTTACGACTTCTACCACACTCACACCAGAAATACAAATACATTACAGCAGCAACTGTCGACAAAGCCTCTGACTGGACTACAGAAGGAAAAAAGAGACACACATAAGGGGAAGGGGAACCACTGGCCAGACAAATGGAGAATGTGCACACAGAACAAATTGTGCAGTAATATAGGTTCTCTGCAGTGTATGGAGTCAGTAAACATCACCCACAACTACACAACACACACACACACACACACACACACACACACACACACACACACACACACACACACACACACACACACACGCGCGCGCGCACACACACATATATATGGAGGTTCTCAATAAAAACAAACTCAGACAAAGGATACCTCAGAGGCAAAAGCACATGAGAACTCCACAAACCTCCACATCACATACCAGTCATAGTCCACACACAAGGTGTCTCACAACCATTAAGGCCTAACCATAAAGACAACATATTACTCATAGGAGACTCCATTGTGAGACACACAGATGTGTCTCTCACCAGGCTGGATAAGGGCAAAGTCATGGTTACTTGTTTGACAGGTGCCACAATCTGCCATATCACACATGCACTCAAGTCTCTCCATAACAGGTACTCTTATGACTGTCCTAGTCCATGTCGGTGTGAATGACTTCAGACATACCTCACTGGACTATAGGAAGACATACATGATTAAGCTTGCTGAATATGTGTTCCGTGCAGGTATGTCCCTAGACTTAAGCAGTATTCTACCATCACCCAGAATGATGTCTCAATACAAACAGAACATAATTGACATTTAACAACTGGATTAATTTCTGGGGTCATCCCAGGGGGAACAAGCACCTGACAGCCTGGGAACATATGATCGACAGACCACGCTGCTTTGCTAGAGATGGCCTGCATCTGTCTCACTTGGGCTTCAGGCTACTGGAAAAGGCCCTTGCCTCTCCCATAGTGCCTTTTTTAGGGAAAGTCATGATATCAATACTACCAACATAAAACCCGCAACAAATGCAAATTAAAGGTCATGCCACTAAATGCTAGGAGTCTAAACATGAAACTGCATTCATTGCAATCATTCTCAAACCTGGAAGATGCTGACATGTGTGCAGTCACAGAAACTTGGGTCAAAGCTGCGGAGACCAACCCATCCTTACCTGGTCACTCATCCTATCACACAGCCAGACCCCAAAATGTGGTCAGCAAAGCCAAAGAAGGTGGAGTATAAATATATATATTAAACAGACACTCACCTCCAGGCTAGTCAAACAGTCTTACACACACTAGACACACCAGGTGCAGTTACCCATTGACAAGATCCCTATTCAAATTATAAGTAGCTACAGGCTCACAGATGTGATCAGGATGCCCACTCTACCTATCTGGACCTCTAAAACTCTATCAAGATTCAACCCTTTACCCTGATCCTGGCTGACTTTAATTACCCAACCATAGACTGGAAAAACTATTCATGCCAGAACAGAAATGCACAGAGATTCCTCCATTTTATCAATGGAAATGTCTGGGACAGCTACTTCATATCCCCACAAGATGTGATACATAGCTTGGACTTGGTAGTAACCAACATGATTAACCACTACAGCACCCCTGCGGTATCATCCTCCCTGGCAAGATCCGACAAAAATGTAGTCACATTCGATATCACCATCTCCTCTGACCCCCCCCCCCAGCTATGGTAAAAAGAAACGTTCTCTAAATCTGATTACAACCACATGAGGGATGGTATAAACAGCTGCACAGCCCCCTCCCTCACTGTAAGAACAGGCACCAGTGTCCAAATGTGCACCAAAGTACTATATGAATATATATATATATATATATATATATATATATATATATATATATAGATGCATGGAATCAGGAATACCTGACAGGGCAACATCATCCTCCACAAGGAAGAGTAAACCTGTCTGGTGGACATCTGCAATAAATAAACTATATAACAAATGGAAAAAATTACCAAGAAGGAGCAGGTGCCCAATTGGAAGCAATATCTCCTTAGCCTGAACAAGCAAATAAGAGCACTAGTGAAGTCCTCTAAAGCCAACTTCCAGTCCTAATTGGCCACATCTACTAGAGACAGTCATAAGGCCTTCTTCACATATGTCCGCAATCTCAAAGGAAGCACCCAGATCTGTTCAGAACTGGTGGTCAAGGACACCACATACACAAATGCTGTACATATAACCAATCTACTGGCTGACAGCTTCAGTGGAAACTGCTCCCCTCTGTCTCCCCCATTAGTAAATCAGGACATCCCCAGTACCTGCCTCCCACACATTATCTCTAGGGAAGAGGTCATCACTGCCCTCTCAAAGGCAAAAATGACAGCCTCCATGGCACCTCCAACATCCCAGGCTTCATCCTACATGAACCCAGGCATGACCTTGCAGCACCATTAGGCACCCTGGTCAGCCAAAATCTGAGTTCTGGCTTTGTCCCAGCCATGTAGAGGACAGCCACTGTCATCCCTTTACACAAAGGAGGAGCGTCCACCAATGCAGGAAATTATAGACCCATTAGCTTAACTAGCCTGATTATCATGTACCTCATTAACAGGGACATTGGCAAACTCCAAATACTTGACCCCACACACTTTGGCCTTATCAAGGGGAGGTATGTCTGTTAAATCTGGTCAACTTCTTTGTGGCAGCCACCAAAGCCATGGACGAGGGAAAGATGGTGCAGACCACCCAGCTTGACTTGGGCAAAGCCTTCGACATTATTCACCACTTGGCTATAGTTGATAAACTCTGTCAAGTAGGTATCAATCCATATGTTACCAGATGGGTAGTAAACTGGCTCACTGATAGAGCCCACCTAATCTTAATAGGGGTAGCCAACTCAAGCAGTAGACCCATAATGAGTGGCATATCCCAGGGGCTGGTCTTGGG
Source organism: Protopterus annectens (assembly GCF_019279795.1). Taxonomy (NCBI): domain Eukaryota; kingdom Metazoa; phylum Chordata; order Ceratodontiformes; family Protopteridae; genus Protopterus; species Protopterus annectens. The sequence continues at coordinate 1,786,357,844 of NC_056726.1, read as the reverse complement.
GACTCTGTTGTATGGAATATACTTCTCTGAGGTGCAGGCCAAAACCATTGGCCTATGGCTGACCAAGTTTGCAGATGACTGCAAGCTGGGCACAGTCAATTTCCCAAGTGATGTGGACGTCCTCCAAGAGGGTCTCACCCAAATAAATGACTGGTGCCAGAAACATGGCCTTAAGCTAAATGCCAGAAAATGCTTCATCATCCCCTCTGGGGAGAGTAACGTCCCCACATATTATCACATTAACAACAATGTCCTATGTACACAATCAGTAGTGAGGGAGTTGGCCACCCCAGTTGATAGCAAGCTGACTTCTGACCACCATATTGCTTCTGTTGTACAGAAAGCTTTCTACATGGCCCACCTCATAAGTAAGGGTATCTCATCCAGGGGCAAAGAATTCATAAGATCCATGTATTTTACCCTTATAAGGGCAATTATTGAGTACAACGCTTCCTTTGGCATGTACCTCACAAAGCACATGCAGCAGCTGGAGAGACCACATAGGTTCCCCACCTGGAGAATCCAGGATCTTAAACATCTACCCTACACAGATAGGCTAAAAGCACTGTCCCTCTATTCAGTTTCATACACACTCCTCAGAGTTGACCTCTGACTGGCATACAAAGCAATCCAGACCCTGCCTTGATGGGACTGCTACAGATCTGCAAGTCAAGCTCGAGCAACCTGGGCAACCTAGGCACAGCATCAACCTGGTCTGTGATATCAATAGGACTTGTTGGCATGACAGATATGTGTCCCACAGATTCCCATCTGTGGAATATACTCCCTGTCCAAGCAGTGTACCTCAGTAGCCCTTTTGAAGTGCACCCTAGATAACTGGATGGGAAACAGAAAATACAGTCATGGGATTCCACCTGTGTGCCTCCTGGACAGGGGTGCTGCATGTCTAAACATGGGCTACACTCTTGTCTGATAGGGTTATAATGGCCTCAGGGCCAACAGCCTAGTAACCTCCTATGAGCCTATGAACCTATAAACAAATGTCTGTCAGTGGTTCACCACATTACTCTATACTGCAGAAAATGTATGCTAAAACAAACCCTGTTACTCTAGCAACTTTCTAACTTTATAACAGAAATATGTAAAATATGTCCCTATTTTTGGGCCATTGTCCCCCCCATTTTGACAGGCTTTGTCCAGATTTCCTGCACTAAGAGGCTGAGAGGTATGGCTTTAGCACACAAAACCCCAGATTGGAGTACAGTTGTCTCTGGAATGGACTCCCGCTCTTACTTTAGAAAGTCATACTGGGCATGCTCCTACACTTAAAGAATTACAGCCCATGTCTAAACCCACATTGGACTATACAATGTATTGTGCATATATGTCTTTGCATACAGACATCTATGTACACATTAACTGTCTCTCCCCACCCCATTACACAGGATTATATATATTAAACAGACACTCACCTCCAGGCTAGTCAAACAGTCTTACACACACGCACACTAGACAGGTGCAGTTACCCATTGACAAGATCCCTATTCAAATTATAAGTAGCTACAGGCTCTACAGATGCTGTTTGGATCAGGATTGCCCACTCTACCTATCTGGACCTCTAAAACCTGCAACATCAAGATTCAACCCTTTACCCTGATCCTGGCTGACTTTAATTACCCAACCATAGACTGGAAAAACTTCATTCATGCCAGAACAGAAATGCAGAGATTCCCCATGTTTATCCCAATGGAAATGTCTGGGGCAGCTACTTCATATCCCCACAAGATGTGATACAGCTTTGGACTTCATAGTAGTCAACATGATTAACCACTACAGCACCCCTGCGGTCATCATCCTCCCTAGCAAGATCCGACAGGTAATGCAGTCACATTCGATATCACCATCTCCTCTGACCCCACACCAGCTATGTTTTCAGTAAAAGAGAGGAGGGCAGTGGTTGTACTATGATGGGGTCTGAATCCATGTTGAGAGTCTGTGAGTAGTTTATTTTGGGTTAGATAGAGCATTAGTTGGTTGTGCATGCACTTTTCCATAATTTTGGCAAGTGGTATATATATATATATATATATATATATATATATATATATAGATGCATGAAATCAGGAATACCTGACAGGACAACATCATCCTCCACAAGGAAGAGTAAACCTGTCTGGTGGACATCTGCAATAAATAAACTATATAACAAATGGAAAAATTTACCATTCAGGACCAAGAAGGAGCCGGTGCCCAATTGGAAGCAATCTCTCCTTAGCCTGAACAAGCAAATAAGAGCACTAGTCAAGTCCTCTAAAGCCAACTTCCAGTCCTAATTGGCCACATCTACTAGAGACAGTCATAAGGCCTTCTTCACATATGTGCGCAATCTCAAAGAAAGCACCCAGATCTGTTCAGAACTGGTGGTCAAGGACACCACATACACAAATGCTGTACATATAACCAATCTACTGGCTGACAGCTTCAGTGGAAACTGCTCCCCTCTGTCTCCCCCATCAGTAAATCAGGACATCCCCAGTACCTGCCTCCCACACATTATCTCTAGGGAAGAGGTCATCACTGCCCTCTCAAAGGCAAAAATGACAGCCTCCGTGGGACCCGACAACATCCCAGGCTTCATCCTACATGAACTCAGGCATGACCTTGCAGCACCATTAAGCACCCTAGTCAACCAAAATCTGAGTACTGGCTTTGTCCCAGCCGCATGGAGGACAGCCACTGTCATCCCTTTACACAAAGGAGGAGCGTCCACCAATGCAGGAAATTATAGACCCATTAGCTTAACTAGCCTGATCTGCAAGGTCGTGCAATGGATTATCATGTACCTCATTAACAGGGACATTGGCAAACTCCAAATACTTGACCCCACACACTTTGGCGTTATCAAGGGGAGGTATGTCTGTTAAATCTGGTCAACTTCTTTGTGGCAGCCACCAAAGCCATGGATGAGGGAAAGATGGTGCAGACCACCCAGCTTGACTTGGGCAAAGCCTTCAACATTATTCACCACTTGGCTATAGTTGATAAACTCTGTCAAGTAGGTATCAATCCATATGTTACCAGATGGGTAGTAAACTGGCTCACTGATAGAGCCCACCTAATCTTAATAGGGGTCGCCAACTCAAGCAGTAGACCCATAATGAGTGGCGTATCCCAGGGACTGGTCTTGGGGACTCTGTTGTATAGAATACACTTCTCTGAGGTGCAGGCCAAAACCATTGGCCTATGGCTGACCAAGTTTGCAGATGACTGCAAGCTGGGCACAGTCAATTCCCCAAGTGATGTGGACGTCCTCCAAGAGAGTCTCACCCAAACAAATGACTGGTGCCAGAAACATGGCCTTAAGCTAAATGCCAGAAAATGCTTCATCATCCCCTCTGGGGAGAGTAACATCCCCACATATTATCACATTAACAACAATGTCCTACGTACACAATCAGTAGTGAGGGAGTTGGCCACCCTGGTTGATAGCAAGCTGACTTCTGACCACCATGTTGCTTCTGTTGTACGGAAAGCTTTCTACATGGCCCACCTCATAAGTAAGGGTATCTCATCCGGGGGCAAAGAATTCATAAGATCCATGTATTTTACCCTTATAGGGGCAATTATTGAGTACAATGCTTCCTTTGACATGTACCTCACAAACCACATGCAGCAGCTGGAGAGACCACAGAGGTTACCCACCTGGAGAATCCAGGATCTTAAACATCTACCCTACACAGATAGGCTAAAAGCACTGTCCCTCTATTCAGTTTCGTACACACTCCTCAGAGTTGACCTCTGACTGGCATACAAAGCAATCCAGACCCTGCCTTGATGGGACTGCTGCAGATCTGCAAGTCAAGCTCAAGCAACTTGGGCAACCTAGGCACAGCATCAACCTGGTCTGTGATATCAATAGGACTTGTTGGCATGACAGACATGTGTCCCACAGATTCCCATCTGTGGAATATACTCCCTGTCCAAGCAGAGCACCTCAGTAGCCCTTTTGAAGTGCACCCTACATAACTGGATGGGAAACAGAAAATACAGTCATGGGTTTCCACCTGTGTGCCTCCTGGACAGGGGTGCCGTGTACTGCATGTCTAAACATGGGCTACACTCTTGTCTGATAGGGTTATAATGGCCTCAGGGCCAATAGCCTAGTAACATCCTATGAGCCTATGAACCTATAAACAAATGACTGTCAGTGGTTCACCACATTACTCTATACTGCAGAAAATGTATGCTAAAACAAACCCTGTTACCCTAGCAACTTTCTAACTTTATAACAGCAATATGTAAAATATGTCCCTATTTTTGGGCCATTGTCCCCCCATTTTGACAGGCTTTGTCCAGATTTCCTGCACTAAGAGGCTGAGAGGTATGGCTTTAGCACACAAAACCCTGGATCAGAGTACAGCTGTCTCTGGAATGGACTCCCGCTCTTACTATAGAAAGTCATACTGGGCATGCTCCTACACTTAAAGAATTACAGCCCATGTCTAAACCCACATTGGACTATACAATGCATTGTGCATATATGTCTTTGCATACAGACATCTATGTACACCTTAACTGTCTCTCCCCACCCCATCACACAGGATTACTCTCAACTATCTGTAGGTGGCCCATATGTAATATATCTGCATCTATTGAGTGTGATACACATACATATATATGGGCAACACATATACAAATATATCAATCATACATAGGAAGATATAGGGGAGAGAGAGAGAGAGAGACAGACAGTGAGAGAGAGAGAGAGAGAGGGAGAAAGACAAAAAGTCATATATATATATATATATATATATATATATAGAGAGAGAGAGAGAGAGAGACCATGAAAGGCATAGAGTGATGTCCTGCTGCAGACAGTTGCACACCAATTGTAACCAGTGGCACGTGCCGGTATGAAGGTGACCTCCATTGTGTAATAGTAGTGTGGTATGGGTTGTATTCTGACATCACCCACATTTGTGTGTGTGTGTGTGTGTGTGTGTGTGTGTGTGTGTGTGTGTGTGTGTGTGTGTGCATGTGCCCTACTTTACAAGGCCTGCTGAAGTCATTAGCCTTAGAAGCACCTTCTGACACTCTTTAGCCCTATAAGCTCTGTGATGTGTGTGATAACTGCATAACACTGTAGTACAAATAACTAGATACTTAGGTGTTCTAATCTCAGCACTGGCAATTGTGTGTGTGTTTGTAGGTTAAAGTATTTTGAGGCTTTTCCCACATAGTACACTTCCCATTACCCTACTTTACAAGGCCTGCTGATGTCATTCACCTTAGAAGTACCTTTGGTTACACTTCAGCCCTGTAAGCTCCATGACACATGCAATAACTGTATAGCATTGTAGTGCAAATAACTAGAGAGGTAGGGGTTCTAATCTCAGCAGTGGCATTTGTGTGTGTGTGCAAAACATAGCCCCTGAGTGTGTGTGTGTTGGTTATACCATTTTGAGGCCTGTTCCACCCAGTACACTTCCCATTGCCCTACTTTACAAGGCCTGCTAATGTCATTCACCTTAGAAGTACCTTTGGACACTCTTCAGCCCTCTAAGCTCCGTGGCATATGTGGTAACTATGTAGAATTATAGTACAAATAACTAGATAGGTGGGGTTTTAATCTCAGCAGTGGCACCTGTGTACGTGTGTGTCTGTGTTTGTGTTGATTATAACAGTTAGAGGTCTGTTCCACCCAGTATATCTCCTATTGCTCTTCATTACAAGGCCTGCAGATGTCATTGACCTTAGAAGTACCTTTGGACACTCTTCAGCCCTATGAGCTCTGTGGCATGTGCAAAACCTCTGTTGCACTATAGTACAAATAACTAGATAGGTATGGGGTTCTAATCTCAGCCATGGCAACTGTGTGTCTGAAAAACATTGTTTGTGTGTGTATTGGTTATACCATTTTGAAACCTGGTGCCACCCCCCCCCCCGATTGCATTACTTTATAGAACCTGTTCATGTCAGCAACTTCAGATCCACTGTTGGCCACTTTCTAGGCATATAAGCTCCCTGGTGCATGCAATAAGTGGACAGCACTACAGTACATACAAGTAGATAGGGAGGGGTTTAAATGTCAATGTAGCCAACTATGCTTCTGTTTGTGTGTGAAGCATATCCCCTGTGGCTGTGTGTGTGTTAGTTATCATATTTTAAGGCATATTGATCCCTTCCTCATGGCATTGTTTTAAAGAGCATATTGATGTCATCCACCTTGCATGCACCATGTTAAACTTTACAGGCCATACCAGTCATCTGTACAGATGTATGCAGAATATCCAGATGTTTGCAACATATATGTGGTGCATGTCTCCTAACAATGGGATTTTATGAGAAATCATTGAAAAATATGTGAAAGTTGCCAAAGTTACAGACATGTCAGATGTCATACCTGTCTGAAATGTCATGCTGATGCAAAGTCTGTTACCCTATCAATTGTCTAGGTTTGTAAGAGCAATATGTGAAAACATTCACTAGTATGGGTGGTTTATCCCACCATCCATGAAGGGATTCCCAAGATTAATTGTTGTAAGAGATTATGAATTATGTCCCTGGCATATAATCTCCGTGGCACATAGTACATACAAGTAGATAAGTAGGAATTCTAATCTGCCAACTGCCAACTGTGTCAGTGTATGTGCTTCTGTATGTATATCCCCTGTGGCTGTCTTGCCTGTGTGTATGTGATGGTTATACCATTTTGTGTGCCTGTTCCACCATGTTAACTCACCCATTGTCAACCCAACCTAGTCATGGCCCCTACAGATGTCATGCACCTTACAAACACAGTTACACATTTTCTAACACAAAGGCACTGTGGTCATGCAATACTAATGTCAGTCTGCATTGTACATACCTAGATAGGTAGGTCATCTAATCAGAAAAGTTTCAACTCTGTGTGCATTTGTGTTTCAATGCATGTCCCCATGCAGCAGTGTGCGTGTGTTTCAGATGGCTCTACCAGATGGCTCTACCATGTTAAGGGCCTGTGAACACCCCATTAGCAATCCTAACAGCCCCTGCAATTGTCACCCACTTGAATAGTAGTGGTAGATACTGCAACACTGTAGAAGTTCTGTGGTGCTTGTGTGCTTGTGTTATGTATATAACAGCATCGTTTGTAAAACTAGGCAGGTAGAGGTTCTAATATCAGTAAGGGCAGGTCATGAATGTGTCTGTGTGTGTGTGTGTGTGTGTGTGTGTGTGTGTGTGTGTGTGTGTGTGTGTGTGTGTGTATGTACATCTCATTGCAGCTGTCTAACTGTGTTATGGCCACCAGCATACCTCTCAACCCCTCACAGAAAGACATCTGGTTAAAGACATATGGAAAAGTGGGGCAAAGACCAATCATTGAGCACAACCATCACATATTGCTGTGACATTCATGGAAAGTAGATAACAGAACAGGTTGTGTATTTGAATGCACTTTCCAAAGGGTATGTGCTGTTACATGACAATATCTGTCAATCTTTAATGTTAGCCAAACATCAGGACAATCTGCACACATATGCAGAAGTCACAGGTATGGCCACCATCTGTACCACCCTGCAGGCTGAAGTCCATGTTTGGCAAGGTGTGACCTGTGACAACAACTGAAAGAATAAAGAGGTACCGAGAGTGTAGGACAACAAAAATTTCATACAGTTGTCTACTGATTGCATAGAGCAGTTATTGCACATCAGAAGCACCTTAATGTTATGACAAATAGTGTAAGCTGAGGTAATGTCACACAAATAAGGTGTCATAGCACTGGCCCAGTAATCAAGGAGCCTCAGTCCTCACCACTAGCACCAGTGAGGGCCATATACAATGGGAAGATGACAAGTAGACACACATTAAAGTACTTTTATCCTTCGGAGCACACAGAGATCACAGTCAGTCTAGGCCTGGTTCCTCCTTCCCTCCAGACCCCCGGTAAGACTCTCCATTGGTACTGCTGCATAATTAACATCTTAGCAGGTGTCTGACCAGGGCTTATTGTCCCTGCTCAAGTAGCTAACACACACACACACACACACACACACACACACACACACACACACACACACACACACACACACACACTCCTGAGAAAGGCTGGCACAGGTTTACTAGCTATGGCCCCTTCTCCCCCAGAGTAAAAGGTAGTTATGACTGCCACAATTCAGCTCTTTATTAGCTACTGTAAGGCCCTTAAAAAAGCGTGACGAATCCTACTGTGTGATGTGCCAATTATCCAAATGGCTAGTGTGACCAAGAGCAAGGCTATTGCAGTGGGCTATACAGTGTCACCAAATACATGTGTATAGCTAGTACTCTAACACCTTATGTGTTATAGCAAGTACTCTAACACCTTATGTGTATAGCAAGTACTCTAACACCTTATTTAGTTCTATACAGACCAGATGCAGTTACAAGGTTTAACTATATTTAATAATAACTAATAAAGGAACAAGAGAATACTCAATCAATACATACTACAAAGTTCAGACTCACAGGGAATAATCTAAGACAACATTGCAGGACAGTCTGAAATAAATACAGCAAACATCTAAAGTAATAGGTTTATAGGTTCATAGGATGATAGTAGGCTATTGGCCCGAAGGCCCTTATAAGCCTAGCCAAGATTTTCTCCCATGTTCCTTCAAAGTCAGAATCTGTTTCCCCTGTCAACCAGGGACACAGGTGGAATACCAGCAGTGCATTTCTGTTTCCCATCCAGTCATCCAGGCTCTTCTTAAAGTAGGCTAGAGAGGTACTGTGCTTGACATGGAGAGGGTGTCTATTCCACAGATGGGGAGTCTTTGGGACACAAATCTATCCCACCAACAAGTTCTATTCATGTCACAGACCAGGTTAAGGCCTTGCATGTGGGTTGTGAGAGTGAAGTTTGTCTTACGGGTATGCAGCAACTTCATCAAGGCTGGGTCAGAAATGGGCTTGTATGACAGACATAGGTCACCTCTGAGCAGTCTGTATGAGACTGAGCAGAGGGACAAGGCTTTTAGCCTATCTTTATAGGATAGGTGTTTGAGACACTGGAATTTCCTGGTCAGGAACCTCTGTGGTCTCTCCAAGTGTTGTACGTGCATGGCAAGGTACATGCTGAAGGGGGCATTGTACTTGATAATGTGTCTGATAAAAGAGGAGTACAGGGATATTATGACCTCCTTATTCCTGGATGACATACCCTTATTTATGAGGTGAGCCATGTAGACAGCCTTCTGTACAATGGAGGCACCGTGGTGGTCAAAAGTCAGGTTGCTATCAACCTCAGTGCCATTGTCCCTCACAACTGATTGCATGCTTAGTACATTGTTATTACTGTCATAAGTAGTGGGAATGACAATTTCCTCAAAGGGGATAATGATACATTTCTTGGCATTCATTTTAAGGCCATACTTCTGGCATCAGTCATTAGTTTGGGTAAGGCCCGCTTGGAAGATATTTACATCACTAGGGGAAATTAAGACAGCATCCAACTTGCAGTCATCTGCAAACTTGGTCAGCCACAGACCACTGGTTGTGACTTGCACCTCAGAGAAGTATATGCCAAACAGTAGAGGCTCCAAGACTGATCATTGGGGTACACTGCTCGTTACGGGTCTACTACTAGTGGTGGCTTCCCTTACTTTGACTGAATGGGTTCAATCAGTGAGACAGTTAGCTACCCATCTGGTAACATATGGGCTGATACCTAGCTGGGAGGGTTTATGTATTATGCCCAAGTGTGGAATAGTGCCAAAGGCTTTGGCAAGGTCAAGGTCCATCTTCCTCTCCTCCATGGCTTTGGTGACTGTATTGAAGAAGTCAACCATGTTTAACAGGCATGATCTCCCTTTGACAAAATCAAACTGTGTGGGGTCAAGCATTTGGAGGTTGCCAATGCCCTTGTTTATAAGGTCCATGATAACACATTCCATGACCTTGTAGGTCAGACTAGTTAGGCTGATGGGCCTATAATTGCCTGGGTCAGTGGATGCTCCACTTTTGTGTAGAGGGATGACAGTGGTTGTTCTCCATGCAGCTGGGATGAGCTGGTGCTCAGGCTGTGGTTGAATAGGGTGTCTAATGGAGCTGAGAGCTCATGCCTGAGTTCATGTACAATGCAGGCAGGGATGTTATCGGGTCTCATGGAGACTTTATTTTTTGTCTTTGAGAGGGCATTAAGGACCTGCTTCTTGGTGATGACGGGAGTGGGGCAGGTGCTGGGGATGTCCTAGTGTACTGATGGTGGGGACTGGGGGTGAGGTTTTCACTGAACCTGTCTGCCAGCAGGTTGGCTATATCTATGTAAATGTGGTGTCATTGACCACCAGTTTAGAGCAGATTTGGGTGTTGCCTTTGAGATTGCGGCCATATGTGAAGAAGACCTTGTGATTGTCCTTGGTGGATGTGGCAAATTTGGACTCGACGTTAGTCTTAGAGGATTTCACCAGTGAATTTATTTGCATGTTCAGACAAAGGAGAGATTGCTTCAGACTTAGCTTCTGCTCCTTCTTGGCCCTGGACAGTAATTTTTTTCCTTCTATTATAGAGTTTGTTAATTGCTGCTGTCCACCAGACAGGCTTACTCTTCCTTGAGGAAGATGATTTGGTGCTGTCAGGTATTGCTCAGTCCATACAGCTATATAGGTGCTCATATATTTTCCTGGTGTAGGCTTGGACATTAGTGCTAGTTCCAACTGAAGGGACAGTGGCTGTGAAGCTGCTTATACCTGCTCTGAGGAGGTTGTAGTCAGCTTCGGAATTATTTTTTTCATTTGACCCTGACAAGGGGGGGGGGGTGACTTCAGTAGTGAATGCTTTATGATCGGATCTTACCAAGGAGGATGACACTGTAAGAGCACTACAGTGGCTACTCATGTTGGTTAGGACCAGGTACAGGATATTTTCACCTCTCATAGGGGTGTTGACCACCTGATCCAATGCATTGCCATTGACAAAATCGTGGAATCTCTGGGCATTCATATTTGGGCTACAATAGGTCTTGTACTCTATGGTTGGGTAGTTAAAGTCACCTAGGATCAGGATAGAGGGTTGAATCTTGATGGATTGAAGTAAGTCCAGAAAGGTGGAGTGGGTGTCCTGAGTCATGGTTGGGGGTCTGCAGTTAGCTATGATTTGATTATTTGTTTTGTCAACAATTAACTGCACTTGCAGTGTCTCTTGTGTGTCATAACATTTGACCAGCCTAGAGGTGTGTATGTCTTTGATAAATATTGAAACTCCACCTCTTTTGGCTTGGTAACCCTCCATTTGGGGTCTGAAAGTATGGTAGGATGAGTAACCTGGTAAGGTTGGGGTGCTCTCCACAGCTTTGAACCAGATTCCAGTGACTGCACAAATGTCAGCATCCTCCAGGGCAAGGAATGCTTGCAATTAGTGCAGTTTCATGCTAACACTCCTAGCACTGAGCAGCATGACGTTTACATTTCGTTTATATAAAATGTTCATGTTGGTAATATTGTGCTCATGACATTGCCTAAAAAAGGCACTATGGGGGAGGCAAGAGCCTTTGCCAAAAGCCTAAAGGCAAGTGGAAACAGATGAAGGCCATCTGTGGCAAAGCATCGTGGTCTGTCAATCATGTACTGGCTTTTGACTGAGACAGTAAGGATTCTAGGTTCTTAATGTGATTGCATCTCTCACATATTGTGTTCTTAGGTGGTGGTAGTAGAGGGCTGTCGGTGTACATAAAGCAGTTGCTACACTGTCTCAAATTATCCATCCAGGGTTATCAGAATCTGTGGAAGAGTGGTCAGGGATAGTAGAGCGGATACTATCTGAGGAGTATACCTATAGGTGTGAGTATGGCTGGATAAAATCAATATAGCAGCTGCAGGCAAGGGTCTCACTCACACATGAGTGCTGGTAAAGGAAAAATGCAACTGGGATACCTCTTAAAGGGTTAAAACAGCACAGTGTTGGTGCACAATGGGCAAACAAGCACAAACCCACACAAATGCTGGGTTTAAATACCTTAAAAACAAAGGTAAAATAGAAACACTGGAACTCACCATCCAGCCCTTGCCCCTGAGCTCTTAGCTCAACATCCTATGCCAGACCAGTTCCAACCAGTTCACTTACTCCCAGGCAGGCCCTGGCCAACACAAGATGGTGTAGCAGAAAACACAGGAATCACACAAACAGATCTGAATACAGCAAAACCTGTAACCAGACTATGCTAAAGATATTTAAATTCTGTTTAGGTCAATTTAACACAGGAGAACAGATACACACTTAAATATAATGGTAGCAAGCAAGCACAAACTGATATAAACAAATTAACCAGTTAACCAATAAAACAGCTCAAAACTGAGCCCTGTTTCAACTGTCTTCAATCAGACAAGTTCTAACTGAACACACCTGCCACTAGGGTGCAGGGAAACCCTCTCCAAAAAATGGCCTGGATTGGTGCTCAAATTATACAAACAAAGCTAGATTCAGCAGGTCTGAATCTAGTCTATTCTACAGCAAACAAGGTGCACCGATTTCAGACAGAAACAGTTCAAATAAGCAGGCACAATAAGCATTTAACCAGCAATTCCCAGCTCAGAAGGGCAGAATCTACCCTCTCCTCCCACAAGAGTGCAGACCACAAACCTTTGTAATATAAAATAACTGCCATGAAGCCCAAGTGCTTAAACCAGAACTAAGACACTTTTAGAATAACAGACATTAAGCCTTCAACCAGCAAAGCCCAACTTAGAAGGATGTAAGCTACTTCTCCTGCCACATGAGTGCAGACCACAAACCTTATTACTGCAAAAAAAAAACTGTCCTGAAGCCCAAGTGCTTAAACCAAAAGGCTTAGAATAACAGTTACAATTTAATTAGGCTACTAACAAGCAGTAATAAATGCAACAAAATAAATGCAGTTGAGTACTTTTAAGAACAGGCAGCAAAAGCAAAATAAAATAATAAAGTAGGAAGAAGCACAAATACAGTAAAATTATTTTTTAGGTTAAGTTGGAAGGGATGAAACACAATAATTTAGGTTTGGGAAACCAAGGAGGCGGGGACTTCCCAAATGATCTCTCTCGCTCCTCAGTAGAATAAACTGATGGGATGGGACTGGGAGGAGTGTCCAAAATGAGATTTATAGTAGGGGTGGGCAACTCAAATGCCACCAAATTTAAGAACAGAACAAGGACTGGGTGAGTGGGAGGGGGAACTCTTAAAACTCCAATGGAACAGGTATCTTAAAACAAAACAAATGTAATACCAGAATAAAATGCAGAATATAGGTGATCAAACCTTAAATAAAGGGTTTCAAACCAACATTAAATGCAGAGATGCCTGATACTCAGAGAAATGCAGACCACACAAACATCAGACAGATATACATGTACTATATTTTCATCTATATGTAAACGGTTTTACATTTCCCTAGTTCTTTACTATTAGCAAGACAAATGCAGATGAGTGGATGTTGTCTGATACAAAGACACATACAATATGCAAAGGTCTTTCTCTGAGACAGGTCTGAATATAATAATCAACATTAATGCTGGGTCAGCTCAGATTACATCAATGTTTGTCACCTGCCTTCACTTCCCAGGCTAACAGCAACTAACATACATTTTAACATCTCTGCGTCAGAAGCACATATCTGTCTGATGTTTGTGTAGAACTGGAAGTCATAACACAGTTAACACTTTTAAATTTTCACCCTAGTAATTATTTATGTTTCAAGAAATACAAAAACCTCTAGCTGTAGAAATTTATGTCTGCTTGCTGCACTGAAATTGAGGTAACACATTCATAAAACAAGTTCATCTTATTTACGTGGAGATTTTCAACTTATGTCTGTACGTTTGAGGCTTCCAGCTTCAACTATTAATACATACATTTGCACAGGTAATACATAATATACATTTCTGTTCTTTGCCAGTACAGTACACAATGGTTACACTCCTGAAGCTCAGTCATACCTCTCGACCTCTTAGAGCAAGACATCTGAACAAAGGCACGAATAAAGGGGGGACAAAGGTCGGAAAATAGTGACACTTTATGAATACTGCTGTTACACACTTAGAAAGTTCATGGAATACCAGCTTTTGCATTTGCATGAATTTCCTGAAGAATATGACATCTGACATTCAAATGTGTGCTATTATTTTATGACCTCAGTCTTTAATGATTTTCCAGACAAAACACAAATGTACGAGTACATGACTAAATATATGAAGCAAACATGTGGTTCATAGGTTCATACTAGGCTATCTGCCCTGGGGCAATTATAAGATTCTATCCCAGAGAAGGGAGCCTCTGGGTTATGAACCTGTTCTTGATCTAGAGATGTGAAACCCTCCGTGATGAGGTGGGCTATGTTATGTGGTAATTTGTTTGTTGTTTTGCCAAAAAGTATATGATATACATTTTTGGCATTTAGGCCTGTAAAAGAAAAGTATATACCGAAGAGTGGTCCCAGGGGACGCCCACTTGTGACGGTTTTGAGTCTGACATGGCTCCAGCAACTCTCACAGGTTTTCAAAGGTTCAAATCTGGGATCTGCCAGCTGAACTGAACCTGGGTGTAGGGATCTGTGTCTGTCAGTCTGTCTTTGTTTTTATAGGCCATGCCATGATCCTCCCCTAGCCCTTGCAGACTAAGCTAGTCAGGCTTATGTGGCGATAGTTTCTGTGGGCACATATCTGCTGAGTGATGAGATTATAGCTGTTTTATTTGAGGATTAGTTTCTCTTGTAGTTCATGTAGGGACGCAACCTGGGACGCCACCTGGTCCCCATGAAGCAGTGTTTGCTTTGGAGAGGGCAGCCTTCACCTGAGCAATTGTAATTTTTGTACACTGATCAGAGAGATGCCCTCCTTAGGGATTTTTTTGCTATCATGTAGTAGCTTCCCTCCTCTGTTGTGTAGTTTTATTATGGCAGGGGTCCACCCACTGGCCCTGGGCCTTGAAGGATTCCACTTGGTTTTTGAGAAGTGAGAAGTTCGCTTTTTGAGAAGTTTTCACTGTGGTTTTCTGGCTGGGGGGGTCGGGATGTGGACATCCAGTGAAGTTATATATGGTCTGATCTCCACAATGGGGATATACTTCTGTGTGGAGCATAGAGTCCCCATGTTGGTAATGGCTTGATATGAGGTATAGCCTGGTAGTGCTGGGGTGCTCTGGAGCCTTGAACCAGGTTTCTGTCACTGCACAGATATCGATGTTCTCATCCCCTTTGAATGACACCAATTTTTTTGCCAATTGTTAAAATCGATCATTTTGTCTTTGTACTATGGACAGGCTCACTGTGCCTTCTGGTGAGCGGGAATCAGTGGTGTCTGAGTGTAGTCTCACCTATAACAAGAGTATCAGGGTGTTATTCAGTGTTTTTAGGCTGTGAGCTTCTGGCTTGCACACTGACTTTGTGGTTGTGTTGTGTGTGTGTGATTTTTTTTGTTAGAGTTTGCTTAGATGTCTGCTTTTTGGAGGTCTCTGTTGCTTAGGTAGATTTTTATTTAGAGCCTCTGAGTATGTTTTAATTGTGTTGTGTGGAGGTTACCCTTTCTCCTGACTGGTTACACCAGTTTTGAGATTTGAACCTGTTTGGAGGAGGAGAGGGTTGTCCGCGGTACATGAGACAGTTGTACATTTGCCTCAAAATTCCCAGATTCACCAGCTGGACTGAGAGGAAACCATTGACTGACCTTGGGTGCTAATATAATAGGAGGAAAAATTAAGATGGACCAATAGAGGACAGGGTAATCGTAGAGAGTGGACTAGACTAATAGGAAATTGAATTTAAGATGGACCAATAGAGGACAGGGTAATCGTAGAGAGTATAAGAGTAAGTAGTGCTTATGGTTTAATAGTGTCAGTCTGCATAACTCTTTACAGTTGAGAGGTATGAACTCAGTACATAACATACAGTTCAACACACACTTCTGCACCAGTTGTTTAATATCCACATAACATATATAGGTCTCTTACATTTGTAAGGCAAGCATATGTATCATATTAATATCCACAAATGACATGATTATTTACAGCATCCCAGTTAGCTGAGCTGGCAGTGTCACAGTCAGTTTTGTACAACAGACAATCCAGTAGTAGTCATATGTGAGCTGACCCTTGCTGGGGTGACAGAGGGGCCAGAACTGTGATCTATGTCACTGCAGACAGAGCCATCAGGGATGGCTATAGGTGCTGGATAACAGCAACATGTCAGTCCAGGAAGTGTTGTTGAGACCTACTGTTTAAAATCCTATTAACCATGACTGCACCCTCCTTCTGCATTCCATTCCATTGCATACTTAATTGTATGACATACTTGGTATAGTGCTGTACTCCTTTGTCCGATGAAATCCACAAGTAGTGTTTTAAAAAAATCGCAGTCTGTCTTCATGAAGAAAGTGTCAGACCTATTTAGCATAGGTAGCAGCTTGCCTTTTGTAGGTAATGCTCATGAACAGGTGATGGCCTGTGCACCAATCTGTGTCTCCCAGTTGCTAATTGCATCCAGAACAGCTGTGTTGGCTTTCGATTAGCCAATGACATGGAAACACAGTGCTATAATTAAGGCCTTCATGTAGGCCTTGCCCCTTTTCCTGGCCTGTGAGGAGGACATTATCAAGGTGTGGGAGATACAGCATCACAAAGGGTAGGTGGAAATACTGTCTACTGTTTGGATTTATGTGTTATGTCCACAGATTTGAATGCTATGTCTGCATACCTCTTAGCACAAGAAATCTGGACAAAGCATAACAAAATGTGGGGGGCATAAATAAGAGTAGACTTTAAATATTGCTGTTACAAACTTAGGAATTTAACTAAAAAACAAGTGAAATACTGAAGTACAACAAAACCAGTAAACAAAACCACTCCAGTTGCTATTTCCAGTGCCAATAAAGGACTCCCATTCGATAAAACACCACTCTTTTAATAATCTAATGTCAAACACAAATACAAAACACAACAGATTTAGCACTTTCATTTCTTTCACCAGAAACTTCATCAGAATCACATCTAAATGCTTCTATTCTCATTAAATTTACCCAACACCATTCTAATTGGCTATCATATGCTAATCCACTTAACCACCTATCCAATTTAAAGTGAACTTAAATACCTTACATAAGAAATACTGGAAAAAAGTACTGAAAAAAGATACATAAAAAATTACGTAAAATAATACATGAAACACTTGTTAATTTTTTTTTAAAAAGTCCATAATACATCTATTTGCATGTTTGTTAAAAAGAAGAGAATATAATATATTGCTCAACGTTTTCTGGAATTCATAAATTCCAACACCTTGGATCAACTTATCCACACCCCCACCAGGGGCAGCAATATCCTAGATCTGGTCATTACCAACATGGGCAACCGGTGTTCCACACCAGAGGTCAATTCCTCGTTGGTCAGATCCGACCATAAGCTAATCACCCTAGACATCCACATCCCCACCCCCCATTAGGGAAACCACTGTAAAAATTTCTCAGAAGCCAGTTTCACGCTTCTTTAGACAGAAGTGGTAAACTTCACGACACCCATGCAGACGGACAATAGAGGTATGACTGCTGAATCCTACACAAATGCAATTTATAAGCAAGAACCCAGCAAAAAGCTTGAAACCAAGACCAAGTAAAAAGTATAATCCAAGGCAGGAAGAGCAGCAAGAAACAGCGATGAAGCCAAAGGTAATCTCCACAAAAAGTTTAAAACCAGTCAAGTTACATTTAAAATTAATTAACGAAGCACATGATCTCATTAAGAGACTTACAAATAAGGTTGTTCTGCCCTGCATTTTTATCTTGATAAAGCTCAGTATTGCACTAAGTGAAAGCGCTTGAGAGAAGGATTTGGAGAAATTTATGCCGTGTGTTTGAGAGAAGGACTTGGAGAAATTTATGTCGTGTGTTTGAATAAACTTTTTGTGGAGATTACCTTTGGCTTCATCGCTGTTTCTTGCTGCTCTTCCTTCCTTGGATTATGCAATTTATAAGCACTTACACGAGTGCATGGATCGTGCAATCCCTAACAGAACCAAGATGCTATCCTCCAAAAAAAGGAAGCCAATCTGTTGATCTCCTGCCATAAACAAACTCTACAACAGAAGAAAGAAACTGTTGCAAAAAGAGTAAAATCCCATGATTGGAGGAGCTCTCTGGTCAGCCTCAGTAAAAAGCGGAGATCCCTCATAATATCCTCCAAAGCTAGTTACGAAAACAAAATCACCACTGATTCTAAAGACAACCACAAAGCATTCTATAGCTATGTCAAGAATCTCAATGGCAACACTCAGATCTGCTCTGAGTTACAGCACAATGGCACTAAATATACAGAACCAACTGATATTGCCAACATCCTGGCAGATAGGTTCACTGCTAACTTTACCCCCCCGTCAACCCTAAAGGGCCCATCTCTATTCCGGAAGAAAGCAAAGTTCCTGTAATCATGGCTGCACAGGTAAAAACCACACTCTCCAAAGCCAAGAACACAGCATCCACGGGACCTGACAACATCCCAGACTGCATTCTACACGAACTACAGAATGAACTGGCACCCCACCTAAATACATGTTCAATCATAGTCTCACCTCAGGCTTTGTGCCCACTGAATGGTGTACAGCAAAAGTTATCCCACTCCACAAAGGGGGAGCCACCACGGACCCCAGGAACTACCGCCCCATAAGCCTGACGAGCCTGGTCTGCAAGGCTATGGAATGTATCATCATGGAACTTATAAACAATGACAGTGGTAATCTCCAAACTCTGGACCCCACCCATTTTGGGTTTGTAAAAGGCAGGTCATGTTTCCTAAACGTGATAGACTTCTTTGAAGCGGTCACCAAAGCCATAGATGTGGGTAAGATGGTTCACACAGCCTATCTAGATCTCGCCAAGGCTTTTGATACCATCTCCCACTCTGGAATTATAGATAAACTCACTAAACTAGGTATAATTCCCTATGTCACAAGATGGATTGTCAACTGGCTCACTGACAGAATCCACACTGTGAAAGTAGCAGACTCCAAATATGACTTCAGACCGGTGACAAGTGGAGTACCACAGGGTTCAGTCCTGGGTCCTCTCCTGTTTGGTATCTACTTCCCAGAAGTACAGGCTAACACAGAAGGTCTTTGGCTAATGAAGTTCACAGATGACTGCAAACTAGGAGCCATAATCAGAACTCCTAACGATGTGGACATCCTAAAAAAGAGCCTCACTGAGACAGATGCCTGGCGTCAAAGCCATGGCCTCAAGCTCAATGCCAAAAAGTGCATTGTCATAAAAACTCTGTACCCATGAACAACCACATAGGTGGTAGTCTACTTAACACTGAAAGTGTGATAAGAGACCTTGGGACACAGGTGGACAGTATTCTCTCCTTTGATAATCACATAACCACAGTAGTCAGGAAATACTTCTACATGGCACACCTCATCACAAAACGTTTCTCATCCAGGTGAAAAGAGGTCATTGTTCCCATCTACTCATCACTCATTAGACCCATTATAGAGTACAATGTCCCTTTAGGTATGTACCTCACAAGACATCTACAACACCTAGAAAGGCCACAGAAATACCTCACAAAGAGGATTACTGGCCTCAAACAGATGCCTTACACAGACTGTCTCAAAAAAATCCAGGTTTACTCCATCACATATTGCCTACTCAGAGGCGATCTCTGCCTAACATACAAAGCTATGTCAAACCCAGAGCTGCTGGACATGCTCCATGTAAAGAAATCCCAATTCCTCCGAGCTACACACTCTAGGAACCTAAACCTTGTCACCACAATAAACAGAACATGCTGGAGGGATAGATTCCTGTCCCAGAGACTTCCCATACTTTGGAACAAACTACCTATCTATATCAAACAAACCTCCTCATTAGCACTCTTCAAGAAAAATCTTGATGATTGGATGGGAGATAGGAAATTCACCCCAGGGATCACTTCTGTGGCTCTACTCGACAGGGGCACAGGAAAATAATTTTCTTGGGTGACAAAAGCCAGGGTACCTTTTTGGCTAGGCTTATATATGCCCTAGGGCCAATAGCCTAGTACCTACCTCTGAACCTATGAACCTATGAACATATAATACCACATATATGCATACAGTTCTAGACGTTTTCATCATGCTCAAAACAATAATACATAACCGTATGTATATTTCCTTTTAATATCTATTTGCTCTTACTTTTAAGGCTGGGACTAAAGAAAGGTGATCATTTAATCCCAGGGGGACACAAGCATCAAGCTGTAATTGCCAGTAAGTTCTCTTAGTTCTAACCTTGATTCCCAATCACCTCTACTTTCTTGTTGGGCTACTTTTTCTATTACCCAAAACTTAAAATCCACTTGGGGACATAATAAACAGTGTCTGTATAGGGCATTAGGTCCTTTTTTCCTGTTAATATCATATATATGTCCATACACCCTCTGCCTCAATGTACGCTCTGTCTTCCCCACATAAAATGAGCCCAACACCTTACAATGGGCCAGATATCTCACCCCTTTTGTATGGCAATTGAAGTGTCCTTTTGGATAAAAGGTCATTTTGGATACTCCAATGTCAGTTTTTCTTGATTATGCATAAAGGGGCATTGAGAGCATATTCCACATTTATATGTACCAATTGTATTGCCCGTATGCATGTGGCTCCCCTTTTCAAAAATGTCTTTGGTTTAGTGGAGGAGTACAGTATGCCGAGCTGTCTGGAAGCATAAATTATTTAAATTATGATAACATTAAACAATGTTTACGTAAATGTCCTCACATTACTTCTGAAGCATACAGAAAGAAATTCAGAGAGCATAGAGAAAAGGCTGATGACAGCATACATCATTATATTGCTGAAATAAGCACTTGCTTTCATAGATAGGTGGATAGGTATCAAATCAGTATATTTGAAGGGCTAGAAGACCTTCTGGTGAGAGAAAAAGTGCTCTATACTCGGCCTGAGGATATAAGAATCTGATTGGCAGTCTTGGAGTCTAACATTGCTAAAGACATGTGAAGAAAGTGGGACATTTATATAGCTAGAAGGACACAGCTACACCAGAAGGGGATACCAAGCACTGTACATAAATATAAAGTGCTCCATAGGACAGCCTAAGCCAGTATTACAGGTTACACAGGCAAAGGCACCAGATCTAGTATCTGTCTGGGCCTTGGGGTCAAATGTTTCCAGTGTAACCAAATGGGACTGCATGCTTCCAATGTTTAATGAGACAATATTGGGAAGAGAAATCACAAGAGGTAGCAAGCTGGAGCAGCACTACAACAAAGGCTTCCCTGGAGACATTGTGAAGAAAGGGGGACAGTTTGGGTTTGTGAAGGGCCGAGCTTGTCTCCTGAATCTGATTGACTTCTTCGAATCAGTCTCTAGAGCTGTGGAAGAGGGTAAGGCAGTCCACACAGCCTATGTGGACCTCGGCAAGGCCTTTGACACCATCCCCCACTCTGGAATCATAGATAAACTTACTAAGCTGGGCATAAGTCCCTACATCACTCGATGGGTTGCTAACTGGCTTACTGACAGAACCCAGACAGTAAAATTAGCGGACTCCAAATCCAGCTCCAGACAAGTGACAAGTGGAGTACCTCGGGGTTCAGTCCTGGGACCACTCTTGTTTGGCATCTACTTCTCTGAAGTACATGCCAACACTAAGGGACTCTGGCTAACAAAGTTTGCAGATGACTGCAAACTGGGAGCCATTATTGAATCCCCAAATGATATGGATATTCTACAAAAGGGCCTTACAGAAACAGATGCCTAGTGCCAGAGCCATGAGCTCAAGCTTAATGTCAAAAAATGTATAGTTATTCCCTTTGGAAAAAAACATGTACCCATGAATTACCACATAGGTGGCAGGACACTAAACATTGAAAGTGTGATGAGAGACTTAGGGACACAGGTGGGCAGTGGTCTCACTTTCGATAACCACATTGCCACAACAGTCAGGAAATCCTTCTATGTGGCACACCTCATCACTAAGAGCTTTTCATCCAGAAAAAAGGGGATCATTGTCCCACTGTACATATCCCTCATTAGACCCATTATAGAGTATAATGCCCCGTTTGGTATGTACCTCACAAGACATCTGCAACAGCTGGAAAGGCGACAGAAATACCTCACCAAAAGAATCACAGGCCTAAAGCAGATGCCATATACTGACCATCTAAAAAAACTCCAGCTATACTCTGTGGCATATCGTCTACTCAGAGGTGATCTCTGCTTAACATACAAGGCCATGTAAAACCCTGAGCTGTTGGACATGCTCCACTTAAAGAAATCCCAGTCCCTCAGAGTCACATGCTCCAGGGATCTAAACCTTGTCATCACAATGAACAAAACATGCTGGAGGGATAGGTTCCTGACCCAGAGACTCCCCATACTCTGGAATAGACTGCCCATACATATCAAGCAGAGCACCTCATTGGCCCTCTTCAAAAGGAACCTTGATGATTGGATGGGAGATAGGAAATTCACTCCGAGGATCATGTCAGTCGCCCTGCTAGACAGGAGCCTGGAGAAGTAAATATTGTGGGAAGAAAGACCCAGGGAATTGTTATGGCTAGGCTTGCATAGGCCCTAGGGCTGATAGCCTAGTACCAACCTATGAACCTATGAACCTATGAACTATTGTACCAAAACTAGCATAAGGATCTGTACTCTATGCTGATGGAGAGGAACGAGAGCATTACCAAGAGAGGTACAGCACTGGACTCAACTACGTTTAAGCCTGCAGTTGTTAAAAGGGAGCAGTATTTGACTGGGCAGCTCACTCAAGTTAAGGCCTTGGGAAGGATACCTTTTCAATTACCATTGACTGGAATCTACTTGGATTGGGAAGGGAGTTAAGGAACCAAGCAGGTGGAAGTGCTTGATGATATTCAAGTGAATGTTTTAATTGGAAATTATTTTGATAATGAAGTATTTTGTGTTCATTTGGTTACATGTAGCCAGGCATACAGATAAGCACATGGAGAAGACAGCAGGGGAGAGACCCAGCTACTGCCAACACCTTCAACCAAAGCTAGTTATGTAGATATTTTTAAGTGGTGGTTAGTAGCAGCAAGCCAGAATCTAAGCCACAGCTGTTGAAAAGTACTGGGCCTCCAATACAAGGAGCCATTTGAAGGGAGAGAGCAAGGTGGTAGTAGAAAGCCTGTATTTGAAGCACCACTGTCAGAAGAAACCAAGCTTTCTTTGAAGAGGGGCTGGAGTTAGGACAGGCTTGAACTTCAGACACTACTTTACAGAACTTGAAAGAGGTATCTAGGGAGGATTTTAATCCTCAAAGACAAGAAGAAACCTTATACTGAAAATAAGGGTTACTGTACAGACAATGGACCCATGAATGTGAGCTAGAGGAGAAGAGGTACAGCAGGTGGTGGTACAAAGGGCCCACCAATGGGCATCCCTGGCCATTCCCATGAAAGCCCTTTTTCAGACCATTTAGGCAGAAAGTGCATAAAAAGAAGGCTTATACAGAACTTCTATTGGACAGGTAGTGCAAAGGATGTAAACGGGGGTGTTTCATAAATGTGATTAGTGCCAGAAGGTTAACAAGGCAGGAGAAAAGCTAAATATGCTTTGATGCCTTTATCTGTTAGTGAATAATCATTTCAGGGACTAGCAAAAGACATTGTGTGACCTCTCTGCACCAGCTCCACTGGTAACAGGTATATACTGGAGGCAGTGGACTATGCTACTAAACAGCCTTAGATGGCGGCTCTGTCCTTTACTGAGGTGGCAAATGCTGTGTTACAAATGTTCAGCAGTTTAGGTTTCTCAAGAGAAATACTAATAAATAGAATAGAAGTGCCAATTTCTTGTTAGATCCTTATGAAAGTGTCTATATTACCCAATCAAACTTTTAGGTTAGCAAATACCTAAACGTCGAACTGGTAATATCGAAAAATTAAAACAGCGAATGGCCGATTTAACGTAGGGAATGAATTCCCTCAGCTGCAAAAAAAAAATTTAAACCAAAATGAAATGGGGGGCGTCATCCCACACACCACCTGATGTGGGGGGCTGTGTCCCCTACACCCTCCTAACTAAATATACCAACTCAGAGATCACTCTACAGTGGGAAAGGGGCAAAATCTGCATAATGGCTAAGGGAATTCTTTCCCTGCGTTAAATTGGCTGTTTGCATTTTTTGCTTTCCCTATTACCAGATCGACATTTAGGTATTCGCTAACCTAAATGTTTACTCAGGTAATAGGAACCCTTATAAAAGCACTGTGGAGTCAAGCATTTAAATACTAACTACTACCATTCTGAGGTCAGTCATCTGGTAGAGAAGTCTAATGTACACTGAAGACCATGTTGAGAGCAGGGGTACCTGACCCTCTATTCTTTGCATACAGAGAAGTGCTCCAAGACTACACTAGATATTCACCCCTTTGAGTTGCTGTAGGGTCACAAGGTTAGGGGCCCCTGGATTTAATTTTTGAGGAATGTGAGGGTGGCTTTCATTCTTACAAGGGAACTGTTGGGGAGTATGTCCTAAAGTTCAAGACCAGGCTTAGGCAGCTCATGGGGATGGCACGGGGGCACCTGGCACAAGTACAGCAACAAACGATCTGGTATGACCAGAGAGCCAGGGTCTGAGAGTATTCTGCTGGGCAGAACGTGATGGTGATTATTCCTGTTCAACACAGTAAACTGCAGGCAACATGGGAGGGTTCATTCACTACTGTGATAAAGATAATTTATGGTAACTACATGGTAGACTTGCCAGGCAGAAGACAGAAGTACCAACTCAACCATGTAAACATGGTGAAGCCCTTAACAGTAGAAAGGCACTGGTACGTAATATCTACAGTGGTTACAAGAGGGATCAGAGAGGATCTTGTGCTAGATTTCTCAGTGAAGCTCACTCTGACATCTCTGAGGTAGCCCTTTCAGTAAAGCTATCACCTACAAAAGTTCATTAAATCCAGGCAGTAACAGAGAAGTTTGGAACATGTTTGCTGGTAAGACAGAAGGCCCACACCTGGTGAAGCACTGTATGGACAGAGGGCCCAAACATCTCATCAAACTGGCCCCTCAAAGATCAGAGGCCTCTGAGAGAGGAACTACAAATGTTGGGACTGGAGATAATCCAGGACTCTAACAGACCTTGGACCTCTTTGCTGGTATTGATGCCAAAAAGATGGCAGCATCAGTTTCTATTTAAAGCATATGAATGTGGATAGTCACATAAAGTCAGATGCGTACTTCATCTCCAGGAAAAAAGTAAGTCTTAGAGCAGTTGAGTTGGGCTAAGAATTTAACTACTATTGACTCGACCAAGTGTTAATGAATAGTACCCTTGATACCTGCAATGAGATAAAGATCAGTTTTTCTGTGACTTTTTTGGATTATATGAGTTTACCAGGATGCCATTTTGGGTAAAGAATGCCCCAGTGACCATCCAGAGGCTAGTTGATCTCATCCTAGCAGGCACTGGGAACTATAATTTTTCTTACCTGGATGATATTGTAATCTACAGCCAGTCCTAGCAAGTATGTTCAAAATGTTAGGGAGGTGTTGAACAAATGTAAAGGAGCAGGGTTAATTATTAAAGCCAACAAGTGTCAGGCAGGAATGGCTGAATAGTCTTTTTCTAAGATCTGGCCAGAGCATGTTGAGGTAGAGGGCATTTACATATGGCCTAATTCTGCCACCAAAAAAACAGGTGGGGCACTATAGGAAGTTTTCCCCCCACTGTAGTGTGATAGCCACCCCCCCAGACCTTATCAGAAAGAACAGACTAGAAAATCTTGTCTAGACTCCAGCTTTTGAGCAGGCATTTTTATTGCTTAAAGCAGCCTTGAGTGAACTATCTTTCTTAGCTATATTTAACTAAAATTGAGAAGTTATTGCACAGGTAGCTGTTTCAAATGATGGGGCATGGGTCATACATAGCCAGTCTTCCTTAAAAAGAGAAGAGTACCCTACAGTGCATCTCAGTCACTAATATCAGCTCAGGGAGGAATCCTACATAGCTGAAGAAAAAGAGTGCCTGGTCATAGTTTGGGCTCCAAAAAAGCTTCAGTCCTACCTATATGCAGGAAGTTCATTGTACCTAGACTCCACAGGGCAAGTAAGAAAGCAAAATAGAAAGCTTTTCTTGACCGAGTTCAGCACTACAGTCCTATAACATGACTATCCAGCATAGGGGCAATACTATTCACACCAGTGCAGATAGCCAGGCAAAAAAGAGCATAGTATACCAAGAGTGCACTCTCACATCAATAATAATTTTAGAGGGTGTCTAAATTGGGGTGGGGTAGGGGACAGATGTGATTTTTGAGAATAAATATTGTCTTACTTGCAGTAGGCAAATTAAAATATGTGAATTTCTATATGCAAAGTGTGTTTTCAGTGGTAAGAAAAGATGTGCGAACATGTGAGCTTTTTCTATGCAATATATAATGTATAAAGTTTGTAACTGAAGACTGTCATTGCGTTCTGAAAGGAATTATAGTAATTATAAACACAATGTGAAATGTGTGACTCAAAATACTATACCCCTTGGTCATCAGATTTTTGAGAGATTTATGTTATTTGCAGGCAGTGAAATGGTTATAAAGACTTATCCCCTCCCCACTGCACTATTGTCATTCTCGACTACTTATAAGGTGATTATATTTCCATCTTAATTTGTCTGATACTTCTTTATACTTACCATTCCTCCCTTGTAATTTGTGCCTAAATTTAGTGTAATCACCTTTTCTTTTTAATAAATAGCAAAAATAAATTGAAAAAATAAATTGCTTAGTTACTTACACCTCCATTTTTTCATAGGTAATTACCAGTCTAATGACCTCAGGTGTCTTTTTTAAGCCTAGCAATGATACCCAAGGTGAGAATCAAACCCTGTACTCTGTATCAGAGAAGTAAACACCTTAACCTTTATGCCAACTCCCAACCATTTCAGGTCATTCATCCACAAGACTTCTTGTATTAATTGAGGCTCTGTCCTTTTAAAGTAAGAATCTTTGATTAACCCCTTTTTAATTCGGGTGGGCAGCCTTAGTAGATGCTACAGTAAGGCCTTTCACTTACCGATCAGTGTCAGCTGTCTACTGCCCTTCCATCTGATATGCTGTCTGTCCATCAGATTACTTCCCCTCTCCTCTTCAGTTTTATACTCTGCCTTTTCCTGGGAGAATGTTTATGCAATAGCTACTTAAACGTCTGTTCCGATACACCTCAAACCCAACACCCTGCACCTCCATTTTCTTGAGCTCTTTCCCCCTTGTCAGCTTTATTGCCAGTAGTAAATATTAGTCTGTTAAATTAGTATCACCCTATTTTATGATACCAAGTAATGGGACCCCTCAGCTATCCCCATCTACCACCTCAACCTTCTCTTGACTTGCTGGCTTCCTGGACTGAAGATTATTTCAGACTAGGCAATGGAAATATATGTTATTACACTTTCTTGAAAAAATATATGTTTAGTTATTTGCTTATATCCTATCAGAAGACACATTAAAGCAGAGGTAAACTATTGGACTCCTAGATTACCCCTAGGCCCAACATCAGCTATAGTTCCTTTCTAAAGGTTTGCTCAATTCACTGAGGCCCACTCTAAAGGGTCTGTTTGATGATATTGTGTCTGCATGTGCTTCTTCAGGTAGGCATGTTCTATCTTACCAGTAAACATGCCGCTAAACTTCTTTGTAGTACGGCCCAGATACCCATAAACTGGGTAGGATATAACTACACACTTCCCTTTTTTACCCTCAGCACTTTTGTTCCCCCCCCTCATTTCACTCATGCCCTACCCTCCTTCACATCCCATGTCCAACAATTGTACATACTTTAAGTACTTTTGTTCATTGTATATTATTTTCATCACTTCATAGGTATATACTAGGCAAATGACCACCAGAACCGTTATAATCGTGCAATCCAATCCCATTGTGTCTTTATGTATATTGGGAATTTATTAGGATGGGGTATGTTAGTTAGAAAGTTTTAAGGCGTTATGGGGGGTATATGAGTTTGGGTATTACTGTCTACCTCTGTTTGTTAGAGAAATAGGGGGCCAGACCCTGGCTGGATTTCTGATTCCCAATCCACTGGTCAAGGTTACACTTTAGGGTTAGGGATGGACTCTGCTTCACATGGATTGGGAACCTGTTCCAGAGCATGGGGATCCTCTGAGATACATATCTGTCTCACCAACATGCCTTATTTATGTCACAAACAAAATTCAAATCCTTTAATCAAGTGGTTCTAATCTTGTTTGTTTTGTGGATGTTCAAAAGGTCCATCAGAGCTGGATCTGAGCATGCCTTGTATGCCAGGCATAGATCGCCTCTCAGTAACCTGTACTAGACAGAGACAGAGATAGAGATAAGGCTTTAAGATGATCCATACAGAACAATGTGTTTATATGCTGGATTTTCCTGGTAAGGAATCTTTGTGGGCTCTTTATCTGTTGCATTTGTCTGGTCAGGTACACAATGAAGGAATCATTATACTCGATGATTTGTTTGATAAGGGCAGAATAAAGTGGCACTATGACTTCCTTGTACCTTGGTGCCACTATACCTCTCAACTGTTCAGATATTTGCAGAATGTCCAGATTTTGGCCCCATATTTTGACTGTTTTTCATAAAATTGTGGTTTTCTGGCAAATTAGAGGTAAATCATGAAAGATTGAAGTTAGAAAATAATGACAGGCATTTGTGTTTTAGACTTCATATTCTTCAGAAAATGTATGCTAATGCAAAACCTGTTATTATATCAATGTTCTAAGTTTGTAAGAGCAATATTTAAAAATTGTCCCTATTTTTGGGCCTTTGTCCCACTTTTATGTATGGATTTGTCCACATGTATTGCTCTAAGAGGTTGAGAGGTATGCGACTCGTTACTTATAAGTTGGGAGACACAGAATGATTTTTCTTACTACCTTGGCCACATGTAAGTCAAAGACTAGATTAATGTTTACATATTTTCCCAGATCCCTGACTACTGGGACAAATCTTGGGGTGTCTTATTGAGGGAGTAATTAGCTAGAGTGGCAGTTTTCCCAAAAGGCACTATACTGTATTTCTTGGCATTATGTTTTAGTCCACGATTTTGGCACCAGTCATATGTCTGTGTAAACCATCTTTTAAGATGTTTGTATCATGACTCTATGATAGCTCCCAATCTGCAATCATCTGCAAACTTGATCCATCAATGTCATTGACATTAGCCTTTATCTCTGAAAGTAGATACCAAATAGAAGCAATCCCAACATGCATCCCTGAGGAAACCTGCTGGTGACCAGTCCCTTAGTGGAGGTGGTATCACCAATCCCGACTTCCAGGTCCTATCAGTGAGCCAGCTGGAAATCCAGTGAGTTATGTGGGGCTTTATGCCAAGTGCAGTGACTTTGTCAACTATACCTGAGTGGGCTATTGTATCAAATGCTTTAGCCAAGTCTAGGTAGGGGTTATTCACCATTTTCCCCTCATCCACTGCTTTGGTGACCTTCTCAAAGAAATTTATGAGGTTTAGTAGGCATGATCTTCCCTTGTCAAAACCAAACTGGGTTCAGCCCAGTATATGAAGGTTGTTTATGTCTTTACTGGGCATTTCCATGATGATTTGTTCCATGGCTTTGCATATTAAACTAGTCAGGCTAATAGGTCTGTAGTTTCCAGGGTCCGTTAATGGTCCACCCTTATGAAGTGTGATAACCATTGCAGACCTCCATTCTCATGGTACAAAGCCTGTTTTGAGGCTATAGTTGAAAAGTGATTCAAGTGATCCTGATAGGTCATGTTTCAAGCTATTTAGGAGGTATCCCAGGATATTTTTGGGGGCCATTGAGGTTGTGTTCTGCCAGGACCTGCTCCCTATTAATAATTGTCTGGGGGGTTATGATAGTAGGTATTTCATGGTGGGATGCAAGTGGGAGTTGGAGATGAAGTTTGAGCTGAGTTTTTTAGCCAGCAAATTTGCTATGTCATTCTGCTCAGTGAAGGTGGCACCATTGACCACCAGTCCGGCACACTGGTGTGTGCTGTCTTTGATATTTCGGACATAGCTGTAGAACACCTTGTGATTGTCTTAAGTCTGTGAGTATATCTTGACCTCATAATTGACTTTATTGGATTTAATTAGTTCTCTTAGTTTCCTGTTTAGTTTAATTAGAGAGCACCTGTAATTGCTGGAGTCGCTCGTCCTGATTTTAGCCATGACTTTTTTCTTTTGTTATATAACTTATAAAGGTTAGGATTCCACCAGTTTGTTTGCTTTTAGAGTTTTTTGGGGGCTTACATCTAGTGGGTACAGCAGCCTCTATACAGCCATTTACATAGTTGTTTGTACAGGGTCTCTGTGAACAATTCTGCATAGGTCGCTCTGAACTTGAGGTTGAGAGGGGCATTGAATTTTGACAAATTATCTATTGCTTAATTTGATATAGTTTGCTTTGGAATAGTTCCTAACTGTTACAAGGTTTGCTGTGGTTACTGAGTTGATTTTTATTTCAAAGGAGACAGCTCTGTAGTCTGCCATGACACCTAACTACAGTTACATTTTAGTCAAATATTCTTTAAAAAAAATGAATGTGTCTGGTCATTCTTGCACAATGACTTTTTCTGCCTCTTTGGCTGGGGTGCCCACTGAGTCCTTTTCTTCACCATTAATTTGCCAGCCCTGGTTAATTGGGCTCCTTGCCTCAAGTACCTTATTACTCAGCTATATTGATATGCTGGGATTTTTATTTCCCTTAATGAGGGCCTACAATGTTCTCTGTGGTCCACAGGGTAGTCTGCAACCCACAATATTTCTGTGTAGTCTCTCTCTTTTGTTCTTTATGTATTTTTACCATGAAAATGCATTCACCCCCATGTATTATGCTTCATTTCCCCTATCCACTCCCCAGTCTTGTTACACTACCTTCAGTCTTCCACGCTTTAAGTACCTGGTAGACCTTAAGCCTTTGATACACCTTTACCTTAGACACTTACCCTCTTTACCTGCTTTGTGCTCAAATTTCCCAGTTCCCTTTGCTGGTCAGCTGCCCCCAATTATGTTCATATCCCAAACATTTAAAATCAATTAAACTTTCCAGTCATGTCAGTGATGTTTTCTCCTCTGTCTCCCGGGAGTAACACACACAGTAATGTGGTGAACACCTCTCTCGAATATAGTTCAGTACTTCAGCTGCTCAAATTCACCATCTCTCCACAGACATTGTATCCCCAGTATGAGGTATCTTCAAAATGTTCCATTTTAGATCGTTTTAGCTAGTTCAACATCCTTAGTATTTCACTAATGTCTATAACCCCAAAAATGGAAACGCAGTTAGCATTTCAAAGGTAGAGAATGACACCATTCCAAACCATCTTCAGGCAGGTATCTATGTATCTAAGTGTGTCTGTTTCCTCCTGCTTCCG
>NC_056726.1:1786274024-1786321524 GCF_019279795.1 Protopterus annectens | reverse complement strand
ACTCTACACAGTGCCAGTACTTCACTTCAGTGAAATGGGATTTGGTGAAATGCGTTTTCAGCAATTTGAGATTTCAGTGATTTTGTGAGGGTGAACTGAAATTCAATCAAATGAGCTTTCAGTGAGACAAAGTAGACCCATTTTGCTTTTCTTCACGTCTTTGTGATTCAAAGTATTGTGTATTTAAATCGTTATGATCTGAACAGTTATGAGTGTGTGATAGGTGTTTGAAGTTTTGATATATACAGTAAACTCTCAGCTAACCGTCACTCGTGGGGATTGGCAGATGCTGGGTAAGTGTAGTTTCTGGTCGCTTGAGAGTTACTATTAAAAATAGGCCTGACTAATACTGTACCCCATACTATACCATACCATACCATAAACACTGTATTAATTTGATTTTAATGCTGAAATATAGTAATTAAAAGTAAATGAAGACAAATAAAGACAAACATAACTTAAAAATGCAACAGAATGAAACACCGTTTTATTATAAAGACAGCCTTGTGAATGCAGTCAATAACTATACAGCACAAAATAATTTGAATGCAATCAAGGTTATCAGATGCATAAAAATACAGATACAAAACAGATGTACAACATTCTCTGTTTTGTGGGTAATGTACATCCTTCCCCACATACACACTACAAACCATTAAACAGTACACAATAGAAGAATTTACTCTTCAGTTAAAACAAAACATTGCATATGAGAGAGTCTGTACTGTACACAGAACGTGACATTGCAGGATACTGTGGACAATACAGTAAGTGGTTTTAATAAAGTTCAAACAACAAAAAGGAGAGAAAAAAGTAAGAACTTTGATAATAACAGCAGGAGAGTATAAGTGGAAACTGTAGCCTGAAAAGTAAGAATACTGGAAATAACTTGAAAATGAGAGGAAAATGGATAAGTTAACTATGGGCATGAACTGAAAAGTCCATTAGAATAACATCTAGTAATAAAACATGCAAAGTCATCTATCTAACATCTATCATTTCTGCATTTTACAAAGTAAATACTTTTGTTTGCAATGCCAGGCATTTCTTTTCAGATGAAGACCAGAGTTATTGTTTACAGTTACTGCAAGAACATCTACCAAAGCGAGTTAAACTCATTAAGTCTCTCTGACATCTATCTTAATTACTAAATTACTCCCAACTCTGTGTAATGGAACCTTGACTTATGACACTAGGCTTAAGGAAAGTCCCTTAGTAACAGCACTTTCAAATGGTACACGTGTCGCACGCTCAAGGGACCTTAACCTTAACATCCATTTGCTTGAGAGTTACTATTAAAAATAGGCCTTAATGCACTTCACTAACTTAAATTTTTTAACTTTTAAGTAATTTAAAAAACACACACACACTTAAAACTGTTACAGCAGGGCAGATAGTTTACTGGGTGGACATCGCATCAGGGTCATCGTGATCCACATCAGTAGATGATGCTGTACTGCCAAACGTGCGTCCAGCTTTCTTGAATAATGTACGAATATCAGCTTGCTTGTAGGCCCTACGCTTCTCATGCAAAGTCGGGTTCTGCATGATGTGTAGCTGCATAACTTGATGAGCAGTGAAGAAGGGTTGCTGTTCTGCAAAGCTATTTCAAATGCTGCAGTAGCACTCTGCCAGTTTACGTTTGCCACCTCACACCCATCGTCATCACTCTCTTCCTCCTCTGCAACATTCACTTTTCCACGATTAACAACAGCTTCTTTGATGTCATCCACAGCAAGCCAGTCATCGAGTTCATCTCAAGACAAATTCATTTTGTCATTAGCAGAGTCAACTAAGTCACAGACTTCATCATAAACTCTGCTACTGGCAGCTACATTGTTGACTGGAAACCCCTCAAAGTCCTTGTCGTCATCGGAGGAGGAGCCCATAAACATCACAGCTGGCCACCATGTTCTCCATCATTCCATAATGTTTCACTTCCTCACAGAATTCCAAGCACAACTCACAGTGTAGATAGCATCCTTGAGATTATATTTTTTCTGAAAGTCCAGAATCGTCCCATCAAAATTAATCATTTTCCACATGGTCAAACCTGTAAAACATTTTCATATTCTGTATGATCCCCTAATCCATTGGTTGGATCACACTTGCAAAGTTAGTGTTAAGATAACATGCAAAAATGTTGCCATTAACAAGTTCTTCAGTGGGAGGATATGTGCGACAGTTATCCAGGAGCAACAGAACTTTATTATTCTCTGGCATTCCCTTCTGTCATAAATTTTCTTTAACACTGGCGACAAACAAGTGGTGGAACCTCTTGGTAAAAATGTCTGCGTCCATCCAACTGTTACTCTGTGCATGGTAATCTACAGGGAGGTTAGTTATGCCTTTAAAGCACCTTGGTTTAGCAAGTTTCCCGATCACACACACCTTTACATTATGATTTCCAGATGCATTTGCACAAATGAGCACAGTTATCCCCTCTTTATTTAACTTGAACCCATGGGCTACCTTCTCATTACCACCAGCCAAAATAGAATTAGGCAGACACTTCAACGTTAACCCAGTCTCATCTACATTGTATATCCGCTCTGGGGTCAAGCCATTTTCTGCAACCAATTTACAAAACACATCAGGAAATGAAGCTGCAGCCTCAAAATCAGCCAATTTCTGCTCACCTGACAAGTCCAGCTTACGGATGCCATGACAAACCTTGAATTGAGTAAGCCAGCCACTTGAAAATGAACACTGACCCTCAATGTTCATTTTCTCATGAAACTCTTTCACTTTTTCCTGCAACATGGGTCCAGAAATAGAGGCACCCTCAGAGGTTTACAGGAAAAAACACTCATACAGGGCCTGGTCAAGCAGTTCCATCTTTTGGTGTATGAAGAGTATGACACTTCTCCACACCCTTGTCACTCTCTGACTTAACATAAAACTCCTTTATCTTTTGAAACTGAGGCTTGTTGTCATAGATCGTTGAGGAGCCCACATTAAATTCCTTCATGAGCACTGAACAACTCTCACCTTTGTCAAGCCTCTTTCACATTTCTATCTTCTGTTTGAGGATAAGCGCTATGTTTACTTGGGACCTGTTTTAGCATACTTGGGGTAGAAATTTAAGAAAGGTAAGCCCTTTTGCATTAAGAATGCTTCTTCAGGCCCTAAAATACAGTACCAGCAAAGAACAACACTTAGTTCTTATACGGTACAACTGAATGATGCAAAGATTAAAACAATTACAGTAAACAAATGAATCAATTATGCAGGGGTAACAGGGAGTGTTTTCACTGTTAAAACAAGGATTAAGGAAAATATTTGACTTATTCTGTTGTTTGGACTGTTAAGGCAGCAGCACACTACTACCTTACTATCCTACATTCAAAGCAACACATAAACATATTATCGAAGTCCAGTGTTCTCATATCTCTCAACTGTCCAGGTTTTCACAGAATGTCCAGATTTTTGCCTCATATTTTTGAGCTGTTTCTCATAAAATCTGTGGTTTTTCTGGCAAATCAATGGGATAATTTGAGGAGTGAAGTCACTAAATAATGAAATTAATAAAATTAATAATAAAATTTGAGTTTCAGACTTCAGATATATTCAGAAAAATGTAGGCTAAGACAAAGAATGTTATTCTATTAACTTTCTAAATTTATAAAAGCGATATTTAAAATCTGTACCTATTTGTGGGCCTTTGCCCTCCCCATTAAGTCAAGCTTTATCCAGATTCCTTGCTCTAAGTATGTGGTATGGTGAGCCTACCTCTTTGAGTAAATAAAATTAAGCTACAGCATTCAGGTCCTAAGAAAAGCAGATATGGTTAAGTAGTTATGGAGTGACAGACAATTCCTGTATGCTCATCACTTGCTGCTGTGGACCCGTACTTACACGAGATCGACTGTTTCCTAAGCCATACTGTTTGTACTACTTATTAACAGCAGTCACTCAAGAGACCTCTTGGCCAAACTAGCATGTGACAATGGCTGGATTAAGTTTCAATTAAGTTGCCAGAATTAAAATGTATGGAAGGAATTGTATGCTCACCCCACAATAAATTCTTCCTGTGAAAACTGTGAGGTAAATTTGTCTACCTGCGTCATTGTAATGCATTTTTCCTACACGGGAATGGGAAAGATCAGCTGATTCCCTGTATGTCTTGTGATAACACCTTCCTTATTTTCTTTGCGTGTTGGTTTGGTTACGGAAGAGTAAAACATGCTGCATTTTGTTCCAGGCAGGATACCACAGACATGTCCAGTCCAAATGGGAATCCTGCAGTTTCAGTGGCGAAAATGTCTTAGTAGAGACAGGTGCATGTAGCATCAGTATTTTGCGTAAGCATACCTTTCTACTGTCTAGATTTTTGCCTCATATATTTCATATATTAGTTTGGTCCTCGTAAAATTTGTGGTTTTTCTAGCAGATCACTGAGGACAGAAGGCACTAAATAATGATGTTTGACTTCCTTCACAAAATGCCTGCGAGCATAAATCCAGATATTCTAGCAATTTTATAAGTTTATAAAATAAATATTTAAATTTGCCCCTATTTTTGGACCTTTGTCCCATATTATTGGGGGTATGTCTAGAATTCTTGCACTAAGAAGTTGACAGTAATGAGCAAAGCAATTCAGAAATCATATTTCAATCCATGCAACTTCACTGAGACTGGATCTTATTTTTAATCGTACATTTTGCCAGTTGTTTGGGAGTGCCAGTTGCTTGAGTTCTGGTTAACGGAGACTCTACTGTATATATATATATATATCTATATATATATATATATATATATATATATATATATATATATATATGAGTCTACTTCAGATAGTCAAATGGCCATAATGATAACACTCATATGACCGAGAGGAAAACATCGAACCCAAAATAAAAAAAAAAAAAAAAAGCTACACCCCCTTCACTCCCCACACCCCCTGATACTTAAACATACCAACTCCAAGACTGCACTTACATTGAAGTGGATGGGAAATTTTCCCTATGGCGATCTCCATGCAAACAGTTCAGTGTTGAGAAGAAATGATGTTTTCATCTCGACCGTATGCAGTTGAACATTATGGCCGTTTGATGATTTGAAGCGAATGCATACTATATATATATATATATATATATATATATATATATATATATATATACACGTATTATGTATATATTTTTATATACATATATATATATATATATATATATATATATATATATATATATATATATATACACACACTAAGAAATGAACTTTGTGACAATAACAGCATTCAAAGAATAGTAAATCACACCAACAACTCTTGTAGTACTTTAGCGCTTTCGTCTTATTTATTATCAAGACTTCTTCAGAAAGACATGTTTCTTAACTGTGAGCAACCATTTTCACTTTGTTTAAATACATTAGTTCTAGCAGTCCATTTAAATTAACAACAATTCCTTTCCAATAGTAAAGTGTGAACAGGCAAGGTGCTGTGTGCATTTTCATTAGCATTACAATCGCAGTTACATAAGGTAAATTGGTCAGACAGTAATAGCCTTGTGGTGCCGTGTGCTTACTAATAGGGATCGTGTGCAAAAAGGGATCGTGTGCAAAAGCAAAAAAAAAAAAAAAAAAAAATGGGCAAGCCCCCCTGCACCCCCCCCACTTTAATATTCGCACTTGTGATCATACTACAGTGGGGAAAAGAGAATAATCCCTTACCCCCACTATGCTGCGATCTCAACAAAACTTTCCTTAATTGTACATCAACAGTATACATTGATGTACGACTAAGGCAACATGCAAATTGCATGTTTTCCTTTTTATTTGTTCATTTTAGCGAAAGTACAAGTTCGGCAAAATGCACTTTCGCTAAAGTAATTTCGACAAAGTACTGTTGATAAAATAAATAGGACCTATATATATATATATATATATATATATATATATATATATATATATATATATATATATATATATATATATATATATACACACATATGGGTCTATGTGATAACACCGACATGCGAAAACACCGACAACGAAATAACCAACAAGAAAAAAACGAAAAAAAAGAAAGTTCAAAAACACGAAACTTCACATGCCTGACAAACCAAAATCCCGACAATCAACAAAACAAATACCTTTCCCAAAAATCACACACACAACACAAGCACACCAAAAACCTTACAAACCTACACTAAACCTTACATACACAACTATCTATGCACTAACCTTAACCCAAACCCTAACCCTAAGGTCCGTTACTATCACACACTTACCTTACCCATACCCTAACCCTAACTCAATTAGTCCACCCCTAACCCTTAACTCTATCACTATTGCACACTTACCTTATCTGCACCCTAACCCTAAATCACTTAATCCGCCCCTAACCCTCAAGTCCGTCACTATCGCACACTTACCTTACCCGCACCCTAACTCACTTAATTGCCCCTAACCCTCAAGTCTGTCACTATCGCACACTTACCTGACCTGCACCCTACCCTAATGTCCATCACTATCACACACTTACCTTACCCATACCCTGACCCTAACATCCGTCCCTATCACACACTTACCTTAACATGTCGGTGTTCTCAGCATCGGGATTCTCAACTGTTGGTCTTCTCCGTTGTCGATCTTCCGGTGTCGGTGTTCTCGTTGTCGGCGTTGTGGAATTTTGGCGTTTTCCGGTAGACCCAATCAAATGACAATGTAACCCATTATAAGCATACCTTATCAAATTTTCTGCAAACTAAAAATTAGCCTAATATTCATCAAAACAAAAAATGACAAACTTTTTATCAGCATAACACAAATTATCAAATCCTCAAAGCAATGACACTCAGGTGCCCCCCCCCCCCATGTTCTCTCAAAGGCCAAATAGAATAGAAAAAAAATCTTTAAAATGATACACCACAGATTATCAAGATAAATCTTTAAGCAACAGCACTGCATTTGAAAGCCGCGGTGGTGCAACAGTAGCATTGTTGCCTCACAGCAAGAGGTTTTCCCTTTTGATTCTCGACTGGAGCACCTTCTGTGTGGAGTCTGCATGTCCTCCCCGTGGTCGAGTGGTGTTCGAAAGACATGCGTAGAATGGGCATGCCTTTGCTGAAGGTTGGTTGTTGAGCTGGCACCCGTAAAAAAATCTACTGCCAATCATTAGCAGGATTTCCACTGTGGCGACCCCTAACCGGGAAAAGCCAAAAGAAGAACAACAAGAACAACTGCATTTGATAGAACCAGTGCTTCTTCATACATTTACATCAAATGTATTACGTAATCCTTCTGAAAACCTTGGCAAAAAAAAGCTTTGCAAAATACATCACAGCATGAGTTATTCATACAGAAAAAAGTAAAAGACTGTACATTTTACAGCTGCATACGTGACTCATACCTGACTGTAGCTGAACATGCAAAGCTTTCACTTTATTTTCCTCCTTTGTTAAGGTAAATAGGACAGAGTTATGGTCCACAGTCCTGTGGCCAGGTAAAGATCTTAAACACCTGTACTAACATTCAGTGGCATTGTTCATGCCAGGTAACCTGTTCTCATCATATCTCTCAAACTCTCAGTGCAAGAAATCTGGACTAAGCCAGAAATAAAAGGGGAAAAAGGCCCACAAAATAGTGACAGATTTTAAATATTGCTCCTATAAACTTAGATAGTTGCTAGAATGACAGATTTTGCATAATTATATATTTTCTGAACGATATGAATTCTGAAACTCAAATGTCTTTCATTGTTTAGTGACATCAGTCCTCGATTTGCCAGAAAAACACAGCTTGTATGATGAAGAATCCAAAAATACGAAGCCCAAATCTGGACAGTTGACAGCTATGGCTCTCATTCAAAATGGAAACACTACAACAAGGAAAGAAACAAAGGTGGTAGGTGAGACTGCAAGCATCCCCAAGTTCTCATATTTTGACTTTTTCAAACACATAGGGACGGATTCCATAAACTTCACAGGATTTAGTGGA
Organism: Protopterus annectens; assembly: GCF_019279795.1. Lineage (NCBI taxonomy): Eukaryota > Metazoa > Chordata > Ceratodontiformes > Protopteridae > Protopterus > Protopterus annectens. The sequence continues at coordinate 1,786,313,586 of NC_056726.1, read as the reverse complement.
TTGCACTGAGTTCCATGGAAGATATATAGCAAATCATATAATATGCAAATATGCTCTGGTAAACCAAATATAAACAAGATGCAGTCACAACAAATAACCACTGATGTCAGTGCAACTGCAGTCAGTTGTATATATGAACTAACAATGTACATGTGTGGCAGATAGACAGACTCAATGAAACGTGTCAATGATATTTGGAAAACATTGACTGAAGACATATGTGCATCAGCAATAGTCCAGTAAAAGCAAAAATGTCTACAATATGTTGTGGATATCATTTAAAACATAGAAGTGCATATACACACACACCCATTATCATTTGTGGGATCTGTCATAATCCACAAAAGTTTAAATAAAAATAAATATTCATTACACCAATGCTAACTTTAGCTAACAATGGATGTGGGACATGTGTGGGGAACACAAGTAATGCATACACCAAAGGATATTGGGTGATAGCCAATCAGATGTGGGATGAGGGTAAGAAAAAAAAGGCACACAAGAGGGATAACTTGAATAGAAAGGTCAGACGGAGAGTCACAGGAGCATGGGTAATTATTTTTGGGCATGAATAGGCCCCATATTTTTGAGACTACAAGGTATGGAAAAGGCACAGATATAGGAGGTGGGGAAAAGTGTGGGTACAAAACATATATGGTGCATTTCGATAATACATTGTGTACCAATGCACAAAGCAGTGAAGCATGCTGAGTTGTTGCAAACTGTGTGACAGTCATACCAAAAGGAGTATGGCTGATGGTAGATATGCAACACAAAACACTAAATGGGGATTGCTGGCATAGCAGTACATAATGGACATCAAACTTCATCATTCACTAGGCTTTTCTGTTCCATCCTTGGACCCCTACTTTTCAACATTTTTATTAACAATCTTCATACAACCTCTTGAAAGCAAGCTAATTCAATATGCTGATGATTCCATCATTATCACCTCCACCAATAACTTTCAACATCTTCTAAAAATAATTCAGAATGCTTTCCCCTCTATTGAAACATGGTTAAATAATGCAAAATTACTACTAAATCCCAAAACAACCAAACTGTTAATGTTCACACCAAAACTTCTCCATGACTTCAAAATATACTCACTAAATAATATAGAAATAGAAATGTTAACTCAAGCAAAGTTACTGGGCATCACCATTAATAATAAACTCTCCTTTGAACATCATATACTAAACACTATAAAAAAATACACTTTAAGCTAGGCAAATGCTGTATAATCGACTCAAATATGTCAAAACGCAGATCAGCGATTTTTTTTCCCTGCGACAAAATCACTGTTCCGTGCTTCAGGATTTCAACATTTCGAATAAAAAGGGTCGATTAAACAGCGTTCACTACTTTAAGCATTCACTGATTTAATAGGAACCCGCCTATTATGGTGGCAGACTGTCATATAAAATCTGTACACCTACATTCTAACAATGATACATTATACAAATGTGCACATATAAATATACATATGCCATATACATGTGAAACATATAGCCCAAAACTAGAGGGAGAGAAATGGGCAACATATGTCCTCAGAGGTAAAGAAATGCTTGCATGAAAAATCAGGCACAGGAAAACATGGGGAAAAGTATATCTAAATAAAAATATTGTACATGTATGTGTCCCCAACACAAGATGGACTTTAAGGCCACTGCAAGGTACATGCAGCAAAGGGTCAATTTCTGACACGTGTATTGTGCATTGGTGATGGCTATTAATTAGCTGTGTACAAGTGATATGAACAACACAGTAATGTGCAACAGTTAAACAGCAAATAGCATAGGTACATAACAAAAGAAGGATTGACTATCACACACCCATATAAACTACCATGCAAACATAAGACAACAGATGGCACACTCACTGAAAGTGATAACAATATAACATGGAAATGTGTATGACTGATCAAAGGACAGTCATGTATACACATCTGCTGCCCACCACCTGTAGGAGAACTAATTCATACTATTACATTGCAATGGGTGATTTGTGTGTTGTTGATGTTAGGGGCATACAAATGTATAGCCATGCAATGTTATGCAGCAGTAGTGTACATAATGAAAAGCCAATGTATATTAACATGTGTAATGCACAGCAAAAGTGTACACATGTCAGAGGATAAGCTATAGCCACAATACAGTGGTATTTGCCATAATAAAAAGGACACACACTACAGGTAATCATTGCTTATGCCATTCATATGATAACATCATTAATTTCCAAAAGACATTGTGTAATGTCAACCCTTGTTGTTAACACCATATAGTAAGGCAGCAGGCATACATTACAACATTAGAAGAAAACTGTGTACTTTGTGGCACACAAATTAGCATGAAACATCACACGCAAAGGCAGATTGCAAATGGGACCTCCTGGCAAACCAATGCCACTTACAGAGAAAATACAGTGATATGTCATTTATGTAAACTTGATACCAAAAACAAAATTGGACATACCAATCTGTACAAAATATGGACATATATCACCCTTGTTAGTCTCAAGAGAATGGCGTTACAGTGGTATGTGTGTGGAATGATATTAGGCATTACATGTGTAATATAGCATTTACTTATATCAACACCTTTCAATGTAGTCACATGATCACTGCCAGCAGGATAAGTGTGTCACAGTGGCAGAATGCTTATCTGCACCATATGTATCGATCACATACAAAGGAAGACTTAATCAGAAATAACAATGTTATGGCCCACTGCATGCAGATAAGGCAAGCCACATACAGAGACCAGGAATACTTTTCCTGCTTATCAGTAGCACTGTTAGCAGGAATGTCAGCATCTGATGATCACATGATACGCCAGTGATAATGCTAATGAAATATTTTAACATGTCATAATGAAACAACGATATATAGCTCCATATGAGCTGAATTGTACAGTGCGCATCATGAGATGCATCTCAAAAACATGACTGCAGTATGGAATGCATACACAAATATGTGTGCAATAATAAAAGATAGACAAATAGGAACACACCATGATGGCATCATTACATGATTGGATTATGGAATTAAATTCCAGAGAGCTCTCCTTGATGGAGTTGAATGTCTTGAAAGATTTCCCATTCAATTTCCCAGAAGGAGCACTCATGGCCCATGTCATGTACTAGAAGAATGTGCCATCATCTCTCTCATCTAAGTCTAGATGTCAGAGACAACATCACAAATCTGTTCCTTCAGGTCTTCTGGTTGATGTAGTGGAGGATATTGTTACTGTCATCTGCAGGAATGATGGCGCTTGCTGCTCCTGGTCCCTAATTTGTGTCATCATCATCCAGGTGTCCCTCAAGTCCTCAAAGTCAGACAGTGCCAGAAGCTGTCAATTGTATCATCATCTTCTTCAGTGGATGGGTGGACTGGCACTGGCCTTGCACTCTGTAGCATGACAATAACTAGACATCTTTGCATACTCTTACAAAACCATTAACAGTAAAAAAATCCAGCAATACATATAGCATTATAAATGATTCATGCACCATGTACAATATCTAGTTTTATGTATGTGATATATTAGTAAGGCAAGAATTAATACATCCATACTACATATGTTAAAGCATGCAATACATCCAACCCTAACATATACCAGGCTTGTCTGTTATGTAAGTCAGATTGTTATGGACAGCGCATTTGCAATACATACATATATAGGGAGAGAGGGAGAGCGAGAGAAAGAAATGCATATATGTATAGGTATGGATATACATATGTATATGTTTGTATCTAGGAACATATACATAGAATGGTGTGAAATAGAAAGGGATATGTGTGAATATGTACATTCCTGGCATGTAATAAAATAAATAGCATATGCTGACCTGTATTATGTGACAGATGGAGGCCTCATTTAACATCACACAATCATTATTATCCTGCAAATAAAAAGTATGGATGAAAAACATTGATATCCATTGCATGAGGATAATGTAATGCAAGTACAAAAACATGCATAAATGTCTAACAAACATAAATCTGGGTTTAGAAGCATTAAAATGTATGATGTGGGATCTGAACCAAAAAACACAAAAGAAGTTGGACTGTAGTCAGGGCTGGATCCAGCATTAGGTGACCTAGGAGGTGCCTAGGGCCAAGTGCTGGTTGGGGGACCTGGCCTTATAACATGAATGAAAAAAAAGAAAAGTTTAAAAAAAACTGTTCACTTTTCCTTCTTTTATTCAGTATTCTGATCTTAAAAGTCAATTTCTTGCTCTGCATGCCAGGTCCAGTCTGATTGGCTGAAAGCAGAAGACAATGAAAGCTGGCAGAAAGAGTAAAATGTGAGACTCCATTAATTGGAGCACATACTTTGAATGGAACACTTTTATTACACATTAAACAGCAACTAAGTCTTTCTTGCAGCTTAACAAGCCAAACCAAACAGAAATTTAGCTAGGCATAATGAAATTCTCCAGGACTGATTTCCAAATGCTTTTGCAACAGCAGGTGATGAATTTACCGAAAGGAAACACACACAAGCAGCACTGAAAGTTTTTGTGTGCATGTGTGGGTGGGTGTAAAATGTACCACTTAGTTATGTGGCTTGCTTAGAGTCAAACCCCGCAGGAACCAAGAGCCTTAATCTAACTGCTAGATCCAGCTACTTTTCTGTTGTGCTCTTAGGTAAAGAACTCAAGATTGCAATCTGTCATCAGAGTTTTTCGGGTTCACAAAATACATGTTGATGCAAAACCTTTTCTTCTACTAACTTTGTAAGTTATTTAGAGTAGTCTGCTAGTATAACGGAGAAGACAATAGGGAGGTCAGAAATGAGATGTAGGTGTCCTGCAATCATGTAAGCCCCTCCCCCCATAAAATGAAATGCTACATGCAGTAATATTTTGGATTTCTGTATGACTTGTGGGTTGTTGAACAAAAGATACTGCTACATCATTTATATTGTCTATAATTGTTGGTGGTAATAGATCTATTTTCATTGCACTTAAGAATGAAGTAATTTATTAATAGTCCTGGATTATGTAATATATTCTAAACATACTGAATTTTAGTAATCTAAACGTGTTGCATTTTAGTAGTCTAAACATGTTGCATTTTAGTAATATATTTTTGCAGTACCTTCTTTATAGTCTCCACCAAATGCAAAGGGGTTAGCATTTTTCAGGTAATATAGTCTAAATAATTTGCAGTGATCAAAACTGTCTGATCTTCATCATCCACTATGTAGTCATTATTGCATATTACTATGGTACAGTCTGCTCTACAAGATTAGACTGTAAATGGATTTCTGCATTTAGTTAAAAGCTGATAGTCTTTCAGTTAGCACAGAGGACTAAACCTCAAACTTGTTAATGAGCTGCTTCACGTGGCAAGGGAGCATGGTTTGAATTTTTTCACCTTCATTTACTTTTTGTGTGACATTGAGAAAGTCACATAGCCAGACAATGCTTTGGAACAATTGGGAATTTAGGCTGAGCTCCTTAATTATCTCCAAGACTGCATGCCTGGTAACTACTGTTGCTCTTGTTTGCCAGACATGTCCTATTGCATTCCTGATCTAGTTCAAGAAATGTTATACACACATACACACATACATACATACACACATACATACATACACACATACACACATACACACATGCATACATACACACATACATACATACACACATACATACATACACACATACATACATACACACATACATACACACATACATACATACACACATACACAAATACACACATCCGTACATACACACATACACACATACATACATATACACATACATACATATATACACCCATACATACATACATACATACACACACACATAATACATACACACATACATAATACATGCACACACATACATACATACACACATACACAGATACATACATATAGACATACATACATATACACATACATACACACATACACGCATACATACATACATACATAGACACATACATACACACATACACACATACACACATACATACATATACACATACATACACACATAAACACATACATACATACATACACACATACATACACATACATACACACATACATACATACATACATACATAATACATATACACATACAGACATACATACATAATACATATACACACATACATACATACATACACACATACACACATATATACATAGATACACACATACATACATACATACACACACATAGATACATACACACACACATACACACATGCACACACATACATGCATACATACATACATATGCACACACATGCACACATACATACATACAAATATTTCTAGCACGGGCATTAATGCACTTCTAGCCTGTCAATATACCAAAACACTTGTTCCCATAATAAGTCTCCAGGCTGTTCATAAAAATATCTTACTAGTACTTGCTTTAACGTAATTTGGTAGTCTATTCCATGCATCAGCTGTTCTCTCAGAGAACCAATTAGTACACTTCTCATTCCTGTAGAATCTTCTACATAAGTTGTCTGTTGATTCTATACTACTTTTTGATAACCCCAAATATTTCCAGTGGTAGTTGTCTCTAAATGCCCTATATACCTGAATACGATCTCCTTTTAGATGTCTATAAGAGACATTGTACAAGTTCAGATATTTTAGTTTTTCATAATCAATTAAATTTTCACATCCATGGATGCACTTGGTATGTTTCTGCTGTACTCTTTCCAGTTTATTCATGGCTCTTTCCTTATAAGGTTTCCGTATTGTGATTCCATACTCAAGTTTGGGTCTAATGTAATTAACAGAAAATGACATCATTATTTCTGATTTCCTAGATTTTTATACAGCCTATAGTTCTGCAACTATCATTAGCCAATTGCTTGATAGGATTAGAAAAACTCATAGCTGGATCTACCCATATACCCAGGTCCTTAAATGAGTCTACAGTTTCAATCACTGTGTGCTGTATTAAATATTCACCTTTCAATGTATGTCTCCCAAATCTCATATGCTTAGTTTTTGATGTATTTATCAGCATATTATTCTCCTGTGCCCAAATGGTCAATTTAATCAAGTTCTTTTGCAGACTTTCCTTATCTGTAACACATGTAATCAGTTTACCCAATGTCAGGTCATCTGGATATAAACTGTAGAAGACCTCAGATGAAAAAATTAGGTCTGAAAGATACAATCTAAACAAGTAAGGGCTTAGGACAGAGCCCTGTGGGGCACCCTGACTGTAACCAAGAATTTCACCTGTCCAATTCTTTATGATACTTGCCATGTCCTATTTATAAGCCATGCAGCTATCCATCTTATCAAGAGTATATTGATATCTAGTTGTAATTTATTGATCAGTCTTTTATGCATGACTCTGTCAAATGCTGAAGTTAAATCTACATAAATTATATCACAGCACAATTTTTTATTCATAGTTGTTATTATATTGTTATAGAACATCACGTTGTGGGTGGTAATAGATCTATTTTTAATATATGCATGCTGATAAATGGTTTCAAGTCCCAACCATTCTAGTTCTGACAATAACTTATCCAAGATTACCTTCTCCACTATTTTTCCACAACATGAATGTAGACTTAAGGGTCTGTATGACTCTGGGTTTGTCCTACTCCCCTTTCCATTAAAGACAGGCTTAATAAGTGCATGTCTCCAATCTTGAGAAATCTCCCCATATTTATATGACCTAGTAAATAATAAATATAATGGAAATAATACTAATATTACCATTCCACTGAGGAGTTTAGTATGACTGCTAGTAAAACAAAAATAAGTCCCAATAAGCAAGATAACAATAGCAGTCAACAGATATGGCAGCACTTGAAAAACCACGAACATAAAAGTATAGAAAACATTTTATTATATATGGTAAGCGCTTTCACTAAATAGCTTTATCAGACCATGCAACTAGCTACTGCAGAGCGTTTAAAAACTTAGAAAGCCAATTAAAAGATTCATATGGAAATGATATCACACCCTAGTAAATCGTTACTTAGTAGTAACAAAGCCCCTAGTGAATACATTTAATAATAACTTGGGAAATCACCAAGTCAATATGTATGACAAACCTAAGCAAATCTAAAGTTAGTGTTTGATTGAATAATAACTGTTCAATTTATATCAGATCAGAACTAGAACATATCATCACAAACTTATATATCAGCTTCTAAAAATTTCAGTGTAAAAATACAAACAAAGGGTCATATATATAAGACTAGATGGAGAAAGTAAAGGTTCATTCCATGTACACCTCTTATTATGTATATACAAATCTGCATCAAAATGGCCTTAACAGCAACTTTAGCTTGAGATAAGAATGTCGAAAAATATGACTGGTTATCTGAGAGCAGAAATAAATAAATGAGCATCATGGTGATAATCAAACAGCACTATCCAATTAAGTGATGACTAGCAAAATCACTCTATAAACAAATCGGATATGATGATCATAAAAAATGTTGAAGTAAAACAAGTGCATATCTATGCATGTCTGTATTAACGAGTCAATAGACTTCAACAACAAGTATACTGAACATCCTATAAAAAAATATATAACAAAAAACATGTTCTTGCTGGAGTGTTCTCAGGTCATTATTACTAATTCCATCTCCTCTCTATGTTTTGTTTGGATCCAGTTTGTGCAGTTCAGCAAGCCACAATCCAGATAATTATGATAGCCCTCTCTGATTAAGAAAATTGATGGTGCTGGCACATGAAGTGTAACATCGGGCAGCTAGTTAGCATAACCAACTGCATTGTAGCCGTTGCTTAGTGTGGAAATAGATTGCAGGCCTTGATACTGTTAGGGTGTGAACACTGGCTTGGAAAGATTATAAATTCTCCATGGTGACTAAATATGCTAGCAGTTTTGCTCTTCAGTCTCCCTATGGAGAACATCAGTTCAGTTTTCCCTCACATCCCCAAAGGGATAACTGAGCCACACATGCATGCTTGATGTGCTTTGCAGGTTCTCATATGAGTTCATGAAGCTGAGCGAGTCTCTTGCTGTAGCACCTGTTAATTGTTCAATAAAATAAATGTGTAATTCAGGAACATTCATTTGATGAATCTTCATTAATATAAGAATCATGCTAGAAGCCTTGAATTTGTGCTACACAAGTAGTAGTGTCTGCCATGGGCCTCATCCTGCTATGGAATGTTACTGCAGAGCAACAAGGCATGCAATTTTGGAAAATGATGATAGAGATTTGTACAAGCAGCAACTGTTTCTGAAAGCAAGTATGTGGAAAATGTTATTATTACTCCTGTACTTTCAGTGTTCTTCATGTTACCCAAGACATGCTGCTATAGTATTTGTTCGTGCTGCTATTTTTCAGGAGACTGCAATGCTGCCACTGTGCTGAGGAGAGTTACCTTGACTGAGGTTCTACTTCCATGTCAGGGTAAATTGTGCGGTAACTGTGGTTACCAGCTATATTCCAGTTAACTTATGAGAGTTCTGTGTGTTGTTACCATTCATGCATACCTGTAGGCCAAGGAAGGCCTAGTCAGCCTAAACCTACTGATATGACAGTTTTGTGAATTCTTGTACTCAGAAGTTGCTTCAGCACTGTCAATGCTACATTGTTGGGGAAATACATGATGTGTATATTACTCAGTTGGAGATATATACCGACTACATTGTTGGGGAAATACATGATGTGTATATTTCTCAGTTGGAGATATATACCGACTACTTGTCATTATGCCGTAAGTACCATACAAGTTATTGTGACTGTTCTGCTGTAAATTTTGTTTGTGGGAGGGAGTGAACAGGGAAGTGAACAGATACAAAGTAAAGTATACATTGTGGAGCTTTATCCAGCAGCCATCAATGTTTGCCAGTTCTGTTCCTACATATTTCATTCCCCCCTAACCCACATGCACCATAGATGTACAAACATATTAGGGTCACTGGCTCAACAGGCACACTTGCCTTTGATGCTGGAAGATCAGAAGACTGTGGGTTTTATTCCCATACCAGACAATTAATTCAATAGTGCAGCACAAGGGGGTGCTGAAATCCAGAGTATACTGTCCTTTGGTTGAGACTTTAAACCAAGGTCTTTCCCTTTTTAATTTCTCCATGTCTTTTGAGTTTCTGATATCATGATGGGAATGGACCCCATTCCTAAGTCAAAGTATGATTATTAAAGTTCATGAAATTAGTATTGTTTCAGTCTTTGATGTTAGCCAGAAGTGCTCTTCGGAGCACCCGCAATGAGACTGGCAAAGACCCATTGTTCCTACTACTACTGGAACTGTCTGGGCATCTTTCTTCCACATAGCCGTCATTTCTGCCTGCAAATCCTGGTATGTTATGACTTTGTGTCTTATTTTACATAAGATACTGTATTCACAGGGTGTAGAAATTTCAATAATCAATGCTACTTTTGTCTTCTTTTCATAGACTACAATATCTGTTTTTCTTGCAACTATTTTTTGAACTGTTGGTAATGGATGATCCAGTGTGATATCAATGTCACCATTTCCTATGATGCTTTGTGGATCATATTTCCAGTGATTTTCAGCTACTTTAATATTACAATGTTTGCACGATCCCTAGTGCAACAGTCTTGCCACATTGTTATGCCTTTCTATATATAGTCCTTCTGCCATTAGTATATCACAAGCAGCAACAAAGATTTGCGACTGTTTCCAATTCTGTTTTACAAAACCTACATTTGTCTGTTTCTCCCATATGTTCAATGGACTTTGTAAACCAATGTGTACGTAGTCACATAACTAGGGCAGCCAATATTAATCTTTCATCTTTTGTTTTAAATTCACCTCTCCTTGACCATTCCTGTGTTCAATCCTGATCAACGTAAGGTTGTTCAAAGAGCTTTCTATAATTACAACTTTATTTATGCATCTTACACATTTCTTGCCTTCTCATCTGATCCTTCACCTTATATACTTTCTTTTTGTTTTTTGGCACATCCAGTTGCTGCCTGATTTTTATCTACTTCTGGTTTAATTTGCATTCCCGCTTGATGCTGATATGCTTCTGCTAAACTAAGCAAGGAAGTTATCTTAGACTTTTTCTCCTCATGTTTTGAAACTTTCACTACTCTTGGCTCCTCTGAGATCAGTAGATACGTAATCATACCTCTCAACCTGGAAACATAAAAAAATCTTGACAAAGCCCATGAAAAATAGGTACAAATCTGTATGCTGATTACATCTAATTTGCAAACATAATTATGTAACCCCCCACCCACTCCAATGGAATTATGGGATACCAACTTTCAAATGCAAACTGAAGAACAGGCAACCAAAATATGGCAACAGAGTTCTCCTGCAGCCATTCCAATGTCCCATTACCTGGCGAATTCTCCCCATTTACCATAAACACTAATGTGTGCATACTGCTTTACTTCTACAATGATTATTTGGATTTTATTTTTACATTTTGCAGCACAACAATGCACAAACACTAACAGACATCTCCTAAGCAAAGCAATACTGTCTCACAATGAAAATAGACTTGGCATTAAAACTTCTCTGCCCTTGAAACTCACATTCATTGAAATAGCATTGAAACCCACACACCACATCCAAAGAAAATGCATCTGGCCAGTGGTGGACAAAGATTACCTTTGGGCTGTTTTCAAATCATTGGCCCCTTGCACATAAAACAAACATACATGCGTTCTTTTCTTTGATATACCTTCCTGACTTTATTAAGCTATATTCCTTGTATAATACAGCACACTTGTTAGAGTGCATTTTAAATTTATTGTTTGAACATTTTTCTAGTAGGCTATACTGTAGGCAATGAAACAAATTGCATGAACCAATAATGAAAAAACTGCCCAATTCAGAACATTTCCATCATAAAAGTCTACTTCCACACCCACACTATAAACAGAATGACAAGCCATAGGCATTTTGCACAGATTCTCACACTTATTTTCAACTTCAGTTTTTTTTTTTTGGGGGGGGGGCAAAAGGTCAAAAATCAGGGACACATTTTAAACATTGCTTGTATAATTTTGGAAAGTTGCTAGAATAAAATGTGTTACCACCATGCATGTCACTGGCAATCCTATGCACTACAGTCAGAGCAACATACCACTATGCCAAATCAGCAGTTTCCTGAAAAAAAGGAAGACTAAAACTTAATGACTATCATTTAGTGAATTCACTTCTCACTTATCACCATAGCTTGCAACCTCTTAGCACAAAAAAACTGGACAAACAATGCCAATAATAGGGGAATACAAATTCAGTTCTCATTTCTCACCATAGCTCTCAACTCTTAGAACAAAAAACCTGAACAAAGCTCACAAGTGTGGTGGCTAGGGACTTACCACGACACATTTTTAAACATTGCTTGTATAATTTTGGAAAGTTGCTAGAATAAAATGTTGTGTTACCATGATGCATTTCACTGGCAAGTCTTGAACCCAGGACCCGATACACTACAGTCAGAGCAACATACCACTATGCCATATCAGCAGTCCCCTAAAAAATTGGAAGACTGAAACTTAATGGCTGTCATGTAGTGAATTCAGTTCTCACTTCTCACCATAGCTCTCAACCTCTTAGTACAAAAACCCTGGACAAAGCCAATAATGGGGGAATACAAATTCAGTTCTCATTTCTCACTCACCATAGCTCTCAACTCTTAGCACAAAACACCTGGACAAACAACAAAGCCAATAATGGGGGAATACAAATTATGTTCACTTCTCGCCATAGGCTTAGCTCTCAACTCTTAGCACAAAAATCTAGAGAAAGCTCAGAAATGGTGGTGGCTAGGGACTTTAGGTCTTTTAGGGTACAGGGTTTGAGCCTGAATACCTCTAGCCACCAGGTGTATTACATGGGGGAATTTTCACACACACACACGCACACACCTTACTTGAGTCCAAACCTGTTACTCCACTTCACTTGATTCCCCCAACCCTTCCGATGAAACGAGTGCATTTCCCAGCCTGGCTGCTGCTAATAAATCCAACATTTCCTGCTCGCTCTTGACTGCTACTCCTAATAAATCCAAAACGAGTGCTGTTTCCCCCTCGCATTTGCAGCTGGAAATGATGATGTCAGCGTGATATTTGAAAAAATTAAGAAACCAAAAGAAAAAAATCGGAAATGAAGGGGTGCCACGTGGGAATCGTGGCACCCCTTCATTTGGACCCCCAAACTCGGTAAAAACCGAATAATTCAGTATGGTTGAGAGATATGTATGTAATCAATTTCAAGGAGGCCCATACCTCCTTCAAAACGGGGAACATATAATCTTGGTATGCACTGATTTTTATAACTCATTTGATGAGTATGAAGCAGCCTTCTTGTTTTCCTATCTAATCTATCCAACACCTTCTGGGGCCAGTCAATCACTTCAAAACTGTAAGTTAGGACAGGAAGAGAAAATTAGTTTATAGCTTGAATTTTGTCCCTAGACGTCAGTGCTCTTTTCAGAATTAACTTCAGTCTTCTAAAATATTCCTTGCTAAGTTTTATTCACATTTGTTCATGTTTCATTATTGATCCTTCATCAATTCCCAAATATTAATACACTCCATCTTGCTCAAGTTCTTTTATATCACATTCTTGTCCCAAACGATGTTTTTTGGTGCTGCAACTTTCCTGATTTAAAAGTTGCTTTTGCACATTTATCAAAGCCAAATAACAATCTTGTATCATCTGAAAAAGTTTTGACTGCTTGCCTTTGTGCTTTCAGTTCCTCATCTGATGAGTTATGCAGTTTTTAATTATTAACAAAGAGAAGATGAGAAGTCTATATACTTTGTTGTTTTCTAGGAGCCAAGTTATAGCCATGGACTTATCTATTCAGTAGACAGCTTAATGAGTTAAGGGCAAGACAGAATAGCACTGGTGACAGGGAGTCACCCTGGAATATCACCCTTTGAAATTTTATCCCTGGAATAATAATTTGCCCTTTATCATGGCTTAATTGCAAAGCAGTTTGCAACTGTTTCATAGTCACTGTAATGTAATCGATCAGTGTAGGGTGTATCTTGTAAACCTTTAAGCACTCTTTTATCCATGAATGTGGGATACTGTCAAATGCTTTTTTTGTAGTCAATCCATGGCATACTTAGAGTCTTCCCCTTTTTATAGTTTCCACTATGATTTTATTTAACAACAAATGATTCTTTGTTCCATATGACTTTCTTTTATTGCCCTTTTGTTCTATTGCCATAATTGAGTTTTCGTCTCAAAACCAAACTATGTGGGATTCAGAGTTTGAAGATTCCCTATATTCTTGTTTATTAGGTCCATCATGATGCGTTCCATAGCTTTGCATATCAGACTCATCAGGGGTTAATAATTACCAGGGTCTGTAGTCGCTCCTCCTTTGTGGAGAGGGATGACTGCAGCAGTGCCGCATTCAGTAGGAACAAAGCCTGAGGTGAGGCTGTGATTGAACAGGGCACACAGATGAGGTGCAAGTTCACTCTGTAGTTCATGTAGAACACAGCCAGGGATATTGTCAGGTCCCATAGAAGCTGTATTCTTGGCCTTGGACAGTGCTGTTTTAACTTGAGCAGCAGTAATACTGGGTACCTGGCAATGTACTGGTATTGTGATTGGCCCTTTGGGTGGTAGGGGTAAAGATGGCACTGAATCTCTCGGCCAGTATATTGGCAGTATCTGTTGGCTCAGTATAGGAGGTACCATTATGCAGTAGCTCAGAGCAAATCTGGGTATTACAGTGGAGATTCTTTACATAACTATAGAAGGCCTTGTGGTTGTCTTTATTATCTGCTGCAATTCTGTTTTCATAGCTACCTTTAAATGATGATTTTATTTAACACGATCTTCATAAATGCTTCTCCAAAGGTATCTATTTCTTTTTTGGTGGTCTTTCAATTCCTTTTACCTTGTTTGCCAATTATCTATAAAACTTTTTAGGTCATCAATATATTGCTTATTTTGCACTTTTCCTTTATATTTATCTGTGTATCTCCTAAGCTGTTCTGCCTGTGCTGATATTTTTAGTTTATTATTTGCAATAGTGCATGAGAAATCCTGATCTGTTATAACACTGCACATTGCTTTTATCATGTTTAGCTTTCTGAATATTTTGTTGATCTATTCCATCTTCTATCGTCTTCTAACAGTGGCACTTCTTGTCTTAATCGCTTTATAGTTTTCTCTATTTGATACTTCCATGAGGTTTATCTTCATAATGTCGATCACATGTAATCGACCGGCCACATCACCAAACTGTTTCCGTGAAACCAGAACCGTGAAAACTTTTGAATGTCAAACAAACTTTGAATTCGACATTTCCAACCGTGCCACACCTTCACACCAGTGCTAACATGGGTCAAAAAGGGGGCGTTATTTTGCCATTTGGAAATTTGGTGTTCAACGTTTTGAAAAGTCGCAGTTTGGTATTCGCGGAAGCGGGGTCGACCATAACATGATCGGCATTATGAAGTTAAACCCTTCCATGATGGTATTTGATTTCTCCCCTTCCTCTTCCTTACTATCCTCTCCTCTTGTGGTAGAAATGTATCTATTAATTTCGCTGCACAGTAATATATCCTAGATCCCAATCACAACCCCTCAATTCAAAAATTCTGAACTAACAGCAAGTCTCCTACGACTAAATAAACATAAGAATATCTGCATTATTTCCTATATATCTCCCCAGGTGACAACATCTCTACCCTTGAAAATATTCTTCACTGGGCCTCAACTGAAATAAAATATGAAACTTACATTCTAGGCAACGTCAATATTGATTGGAATAAAATCAACACACCTCCCCCCCTCCCTATCCATTAACCTCTACAACTTCACCCAAGTAATCCATTCAACAACTCGTCTTAACAAAAAACATCCCCCAGGGTCCACCATAGACTGGATTATAGTCTCCCATCCTAACAAAATAATTCTCTCTGGCACTATCCCTGATACCTTTAGTGACCATCTCCCTGCTTTCATTCATAGGTCAACTAACTCCACTCAATATTAACACCACTACATTCAAACTCGTAATCTTAGCAACTTTAACCCCACAATTTTCTCAAACATTTTTAAACAAATTAACTGGCAAATCCTAAACACTCTTCCCCTTGACAATGCTGTAGAACATTTTAACTATGTATGTCTTCCTAAATACTCTTAAAACTCTAGCCCCACTAAGAAACAAACGAGTCAAAGCTAATTCTGCTACTTGGCTGACCAAAGAAACAAAACAAATCACGTGTCACAGGGACAAATCCTGGAAGCTTTATCAGAAAAATAAATTGTCTTCCACCTTGCTCCAATACACCCAACTCTGCAACCAAGTAAAAAAACTAATCACCTTGGACAAAAAAACTACTACAATAAACTTCAGTCCAACAATAATAAAAACCCAAAACAATTCTGGAATTCTGTTAATTCCCTTCTCCATCCATGGTCCAGGAATAATCCTTGCCTTGACCCTTGTTTAACTGACATGGAGCTGAGCTCTCACTTCAACTCTTTCTTTACTGAAACCATAGCTAACCTAACCAAAACTTTCCCAAGCAATAATCCTCCCAACTCTCTTGCCTTAACACCCAACAACCATAATAACTGTCCTTTTAATTTCCAGCTCAAACCAGTTTCAACCATTTTATAAAAAGGCTCTTATCCAAACTAAAGCCATGTTCTAATGCTCCTGACAACATCCCCTCCTCCTTCCTCAAATGTGCTGCCGAAGGTATTGCCCTCCCCATCTGTATCCTAATTAACAGATCCTTAAAAGAATCGTATGTACCCAAATTTTGGCGTTCAGCCTTCATTCTACCTCTTCACAAAGGAGGCAAAAACACCGCTATTTCCAACTTCCGCCCCATTGCCCTACTCTCTCCAATATCTAAAATTCTAGAAAAATGTGTCCACCACCAACTTTTGCCTTTCTAAACTCAAAATCACCTACTAACACCCACCCAACATGGCTTCTTCCCCAGCCACAGCACCATAACTGCCTTACTATCCTTCCTAAAAACAGTCAATCGAGCCTGAGATTCTGGACTTCTAGTATCCACAGTACTGCTAGATCTCTCTAAAGCTTTTGACACCATCTCCCACACATACCTTCTCTTTCATCTCACCAATCTTAATCTTTCCCCTTCTACTCTATCCTGGTTCTCCAGTTACCTATCAGACAGAACTCAAGCTGTCAGATGGAAGAACTCTACCTCCTCCTTCTTGCCAGCACCTACCGGCATTCCCCAGGGGTCCATCCTTGGACCCATGCTCTTCAACATTTTTATTAATAACCTTCACACTGTCATCCCTGATACCGCAGTTATCCAATACGCTGATGACTCTACCTTAGTCTGCCACCTCTAACCTTCCTGAACTTCTGACTAAAACACAAATAGCTTTTTCCACTACAGAGAACTGGATGCACCAAAATTATCTCTCTCTCAACTCGAATAAATCTAAAATTTTACTTTTCCCTCCCTCCAGGGCTTTCTCCTTTGACAAAAATGCTTTCAAAGTCCTAAGCCAAACCAACACTGCTATAGAAGTGGTCCCTTATGCAAAACTTCTTGGCATTACCATAGATGAACAACTTAAATTTGATATCCATATACAACAAAACATAAAGAAAACCCACCAAAAGTTAGGCATGCTCTACAGGAATAACTGCTTTCTCTCCAACTCCTCTAGGCATACCTTGGCAATTACCTACCTGCTACCCTCTCTGCTTTATGGAGCCCCTCTTCTATCCAATCTGTCTGCTTCCAACACCTCAAAACTTGAAATTTGTCATAACAAGATCTCCAAATTTGCCACTAAATCCAAAACCTCAACTCACCACTGCCTTACCCTACAATCCCTGAACTGGCTAGAGCTCCCCAACCACCTAGACTATCTCCAACTAACCACTGCTCACAAACTAATATTTTACCCAGATAAATGCCCAGCCTTAACTAACATCCTTCCACCATACATCCCAAATCGATCTCTTAGATCTGAACACCAAAACCTAATCTCCATCCACAAACCCAAACATCCCGCTGGCCAGCTTCTACTCTCCTTCTCTCTAGGTAAGAAATGGAACTCTCTCCCTCCCTCCCTCACTTAGGACAATACCTAACCCAGAATCCTTTAAGACCCAACTGTTCCAATACCTGTCATCCAAATGGAAATGTTCCTGCTTTCACCCTACATAATATCTAGGGAATTTTCCCCACTGAGCTCTCTATACTCTCTACTCCACTCTTCCCTCAAGCTTTTATTTCTATTTTCCCAAATTAGACTTGCTGACTGTCACAGATCAAGCAAATTTCTCACTTGACTATGTCAGTATTGCCATGTTGTCATGGAAAAAAAAAACTGTGTCTTATGATGTACATGTATGCATTTGCATTTCCTGACTGTATGAATCTTACACTTGTATTTTACCTTCAACACTATGTAACCCTTATGGTATTGTATCACTTTGAAACTCCTAATTGTATGAATTTTAATCTTGTATTTTCCTTCAACACTCTGTAACCCTTATTGTATTGTATTGTTTATGGAGCTTTTCTCCCCGGGACTCCACTGAAAATGGGCACTTCATGGCCCAGTGGACTTCCCCGGTAATCAAACTGAAATAAATAAATAAATACATTTGCTTCTGTTATATTGCATGGATCTCTATGGATAGTCCTAGTTACTGTGTTTATTTGTTTTATCAAACTTCTGACTTTTTGGTTTTATTGACCTTCTGCAGTCTATTTCTTTTATTCTTCTTAATATGTTTATCTATCTCTATTAAATCAAGCAACTCTTCTCTTAGCTCATTTTCTTTTAAACTGAGGGCACATTTTTTTTCTTCTCCATTTCTTAGTGCATTCTACAGAAAGTTCTACAGCATCTTCCTGTGGCACATTCTCTTCACTTTCATCCTGTGCCATCTGTTGCTCTGTCATATGGGAACTTACTGGCCTTTCACTCCTCAACATTGACTGCATCAGAGTTGCCACATTTTCTTGTTCCTTCCCTTGCTGCCCATCTTCAAGGGAATGTTTATACTGGTTTCCTGTGAAAGGCTCCAAAATATCTTCCTATGGCAACTGACCTGTTGTTCCCCATTCACTGGGTTCTCCTTAATTTGGATGTCCATTGCTCTATCCTGCTGTGGTGTTTTCTGAGTTAGAGTTTCAACACTGAATCCTTCATTTCGCAGGTACTCCATAACGTCAGTTTCTATTTCTTTAACTTCTCCATTACTGATTTTCTTTTCTACTTTTCCGCTTTGTCTTCTTATTTAAGTTTTCCATTTCAGGATTCCTTTGCCTGTATTTGTCTTCAAGTATCTTTGGTACTGCTCTTTTTGTGTTGACTAGTTTTGCTTTCTCCTTTGCATAAATATTGCACCATATTAAATCTGTTTTTCTTTCCCATGTCCATATTTCTTCTTCAGGTGTCTCCTGATCTCCATGCTTCTCCTTACTTTGGGGACTCACTCCATCATGCTGTCATAATAGCATCATAGGATCATAGGAGGTTACTAGGCTACTGGCTTTGGGGCCCTTACAATCCTAGTCAAGAGTTTCTCCCCAAAAAGAAACGTCAGTCAGTACTTGTCACCCCTGTCAATGAGGGACACAGGTGGAACCCCTGGGACACATTTGTGGTCTTCCATCCACTCATCAAGGTTGCACTTGAACAGGATCAGCGAGGTACTCTGTTTGACATGTATGGAAAGTCTATTCCAGAGATGGGGCAGCCTCTGTGAGACAAACCTGTCTCTCCAGCAGGTTTTGTTAATGTCACATATTAGATTCAGGCCTTTCAAGTGGATAATGCACGAGGAGTTAGACTTACGGATATGGAGTATCTCTAGTAGGGAAGTGTCCGAGATTGCCTTGTAGGCAAGACACAGATCACCTCTGAGCAAACTGTATGATACTGAGTAGAGTGATAGTGATTTGAGCCTGTCCGCATAGGACAGGTGTTGGAGGCCATGGATTCTCTTTGTGAGGTATTTCTCTGGCCTTTCCAGTTGGTGCATATGTTTGGAGAGGTACATACCAAACAGGGTGTTATAATCAATTATTGGTCTAATGATGGAGGAGTATAGAGAGGTAATAATCTCATGTTTGCTGGATGCAATCCCTTTACTTATGAGATGAACCAAGTAAAAGGCTTTTCTAACCACTGCTGCTACATGATGGTCAAATGTGAGATTGTTATCAACCTGAGTACCAGTTCTTTGACCACATGTTGTGTATTTAGGGAGTTGCCATCAATGCGGTAATCAGTAGGGGCAATGTTTTTGCTGAGTGGTATGATGATACATTTTTTGCATTTAGCTTGAGGCCATGACTTAGGCACCAGTCATTAGTTGCTGTGAGAACCTCTTGTAGTATGTTATCATTTGAGGAGTCAATGACAGCACACAACTTACATTTATCCGTAAACCTGGTCAGCCACAGGCCTTTTGTCTTTGCCTGGACCTCCGAGAAGTAGATGCCAAACAGTAGGGGTCCTAGGACAGATCCCTGGGCAACTCCACTAGTGACAGGTCTGCTGTCAGAGGTGGAGGCACCTATTTTGAACTTGAGGGTCCTGTCGGTGAGCCAGTTGGCCACCCACCTGATGAGATAGGGATTTACACCAAGTTGTATTAGCTTTTCAATTATGCCCAAGTCAGGGATTGTGTCAAAGGCCTTGGCCAAGTCAAGGTAAGCTGTATGTACTGACTTTCCTTCATCTAGGGCCTTGGTGATAGCTTCAAAGAAGTTCAACAGGCAAGATCTGCCCTTGATGAATCCGAACTGGGTGGGGTCAAGTGCTTGGACATTCCCTATGTCCCTTTTTATGAGATCCATGATAATACACTCCATGGCTTTACAGATCGGACTTGTCAAGCTAATGGGGCAATAGTTTCCAGGGTCAGTAGTGGCACCACCTTTGTGCAAGAGGATGACAATGGCAGTTCTCCACTCTGCTGGGATGAAGCCTGTACTTAGGCTGTGGTTGAATAGGGTGCTCAATGGCGAAGCCAGTTCTTGCTAGAGATGGTGCAGAATACAGCCTGGATATTATCAGGTCCCATAGAAGCTGTGTTTTTTGCCTTGGATAGGGCCTTTAACACTTGATCTGTGGAGATATGAGATGCAGGACAAGTATCGAGGATGTTAAAAGGGTCTGGGGGGGGGACAGGGGATGAAGTTTGTACTGAAACTATCTGCAAGCAGGTCGGCTAAGTCATGGCTGAGTCCATGCAGTTGTACAGGTGCTTGTATACTGCATTGGTGTACTGTTCAGTATAGTTGCTTGCATCCTCTGTGGGGGGGGGGGGGTGTGAAGCTACAGATACCCTCCCTTAGGAGGATGTAGTCAGCTTTTGAGAAGTTGTTTGCTTGATTATGGCTGCGGGGGTTGGGTGGAATAGAAACTTCGAAACGAGACAGTCCGATGATCTAATCTCACCAGGGAAGAACATACTATGGGAGTGGTGTAGTGGTCACCAATGTTGGTGAGAACAAAGTCCAGAATGTTATCCCTCTTGTGGGGGATGAGAAGAACTGGTCTAGTGTGTTAGAACTGATGAAGTCAAGGAATCGTTGGGTGAGTGCATTAGTGCAGGAATAGTTTACCCAGTCTATGGTGAAGAAGTTGAAGTCACCAAGGATTACGGTGTTAGGTTCATAGTTTCATAGGTAGGTACTAGGCTATTGGCCCTAGGGCCTATATAAGCCTAGCCAAATGGTACCCTGGCTTTTGCCACCCAAGAAAATTATTTTCCTGTGCCCCTGTCAAACAGAGCCACAGAAGTGATCCCCGGGGTGAATTTCCTATCTCCCAAGGGGGTACCTTGATGGAGTGTCCTGAGTCATGCAGGGGGGTTTATAGCTGGCTATAACTTGGATGGGTGTCTTGCCAACTGTCAGTTACACTTGTAGTAGTTCCAGTGTGTTGTGCTGGCAGAGCAGTCTGGAGGTGTGCCTGTCCTTAATGAAGACAGAGACTATACCACCTTTAGTCTTCCTGACCTAATTTTGAGGTCTGAATGTGTGGATGAGGTGTAGCCTGGTAAGGCAGGGGTGCTCTCTGCAGCCCTGAACTAAGTTTCCATGACCACACAGACATCAGCATCTTCCTGCGCAAGGAGAGCCTCCAATGAGTGTATTTTCAGGTTAAGGCTCCTAGCGTTACGTGGCATGATGTTCAATTTGGTTTTTAACAGATCTTTTATGTTGGAAGATTTCTCTTTTTGAAATTGCCAAAAAAGGCACAATGGGGGAGGCGAGAGCCTTGGCCAGGATCCGGAATCCCAGTGGTGACAGCTGGATGCCATCTCTGGCAAAGCATCGAGGCCTGTCAACTATTCATCCCAGACAGTCAGATACTAAATACCCTTGGAATGACACCAGAAACTAAGCCATTTGTTGGAGTCAATTATTTTTTGTTGATATTGTGGCAACATTCTTGGTGAAGGCAGAATGCTGCTTAGGGCTAGGGTCATACCTGCCTGGGACAGATACTCTGAGAGCTCAATCATGTCTCTTTTCATATAGTCCAGGCAGGTACTTTTCAAGTTATTCACACCAACATGGACAAAGACAGAGTCATACTTGTACTTGTTGTGGAGAAACGTAAGTGCGTGTATGATGTGGCAAATTCTGGCACCAGACATACACTGACTCTGACTTTCTCCTTGTAGACCCTGATGAAGGAGACATCTGTGTGTCTCACAACTGAGCCACCAATGATTAGTATGTTTGGTTTATTGTTATGCCTTGTGGGCTGTGATGGTTTATTGTTTTGCCTTATGGGTTGTGTTTGTGAGACACTGGTGTGTTGTCTGCTGTGTGTGATGTGTTTGGTGTTGTGTGTGGAATGTTTGTGAGTGTGTTTTGGAGGTCTGTGCAGTTTAGGTAAGTTTGTATTGAGGACCTCTACATTGGTGGGTGTTTGTCGTGCTTGGCTATGTTATGTGAGTGGTGTGGTGTTTGCGCTGGCAAACATCTCTTTGTTAGGAGTACTGATTGTGGCATGAGAGAACATGTAAGGATGTTACAGAAGTTACAGATGTAACCTGTGTTAGACCTTCAACACCAAATCCTTCACTTTGCAGGCATTCCATAACTTCAACTTCTATTTTTTTAACTGCTACTTTACTAATCTTTTCTATAGTCTCATTTTGTGATATTATTTTTTATTGTGAAATTTTCTATATTGGGATGCTTTTTGTCTGTATTTCTCTCTGAATATTTTTGGGGCTGCCTTTATTTGTATTGATTAATTTGGCCTTCGACTTTGCATAGTTATTGCACAATATCAAATCTCTCTTTCTTTCCCATGTGCATATTTCCTTTTTATACTTTTTAAAAATCTTTAGTTTGTTTTACTTATATTTTTGCACTTCCTCAGATGCTTCTGTTTCCAAACAGATCAACATTTCTTGGTCTATATAATGTTTTTTCACAAATCTGTTGTATTAATGAACACAAATTTTTATTTGAAGCTTCTGACAGTTTCTCTTGTGGAAGTATTTTTCTTTCCTCTAATTTCTCTCTTAATCTTTTTGTATATCTTGTGTCTGGAAATTCTGAGCTTTTTACATAACAGTAACAATACATAATTTCTTTCTTATCCTCAGTAGTGGCATCATATTTATGGCTCTTCTTTGGCCTATCAGTTTTTTTGTTTTTTGTGAACTGCTACTTCCTTCTACAACAAGGGGGGCATCCTCCCCCTGGGCCTGGACTGGCATGGTCCCATTGTAGGAATGTTTCCATATTTTGAGGATTCTACACTGTAATTTTTTTCACTCCTGGCACCAGTGCACCTACCAGGATTGGGCACTTTTTTATCCTGCTATCTTTTTTTAATTTTTGACCTACTTCTGTCCATGATATGTGCTATATAAATACAGTCTATATATCAATGTCATCTTGGTGACATTTTGTGAAAAACAGGGTCCACCTCATGAAGGTAATCACAAAGACTTAAGAATGAATTCAATTTCAGCAATACTACTCTCCTTTATTTGCTGACTTATCATCTCTCCATTCAGACCCCGCTCCACTGGTTTCTCTTTAATTCGGGGGTCCATTAGTCCTATGTGTCTGAGCTGGTGGTACCTCAGGTAGATGTAAAATCCCACGCCAATTAGTGAAAAAAGAAGAGGAGAATGTCCCCAGTTCCCTGGCCAAATTTTCCCTAGTTAGTATGAATACCTCCTTGAGTATACCACCTCCCCCCCAAAAAAAAGAACACTTGCCTATTATGACTAAATAGGCTAAAACAGAGTAAATCAATCAATAAGTAAATAAAAAGAAATAAAAGGATGTTGTTGAAATGTATAGTGTATTACTGAATGGGTTGGGGGTTGGTAGACAGATATGTGTTACCCTAATGATCCCATAGTTTCCTATATGCACACACCTGATCGGGCTCAGTAAGCTGTCAGTCAAGGGGATGTGTTCTCCATGGCCTGTGTAACATTTAAGATCATCAGCTGTGCCGTTGTCTGACTGTGCATTATATGGCAGGGCAGTGCTACTTCCACTGGATGGTTTTGGGGGGCAGTGGGTTTGAGGGTGGTAAGGCTTACACATATATTCACTTACAGGGACATCTGAGTGCAGTTTAAGGTGATGCACTTGCAGCCTGTGGGATATTAAGCTGAACCATGTTGACATGAGGGATGCATGGTCATTTTTACTGCCAGGAATGGTAATTAGCAATAGCACTCAGATACTTTTGTAGGCCTATGTCATGTACACTGGGTGTGTAAATCTGCCAGTACACATTTTTAAAGTCTTTCAAAGACTGCATGGTGTCCATATGTTGGGCTACATCAGCTATGCGCCTACATATGTCAACAGCAGTCCCACATACAAGCATGTGAGTGTGCACTGTGTCATTCTGCCGGTTACTTGGTGAACCCTATATCATGTGGATAGCATACCCTGGCAGTGCACACATCACACCTGCCCGAGGATCCCAGATTTAGATATAAGAAGCCTTACTTACATATTTCATTGACACATGGGTCTTGACAAATCAGCCCCTTTGATATTTGTAACTGTGTATGAGTATGTTACGTATATCTGTAACAGATCTTACCGCTGTTTTAACTGTGTATGAGTATGTTACGTATATCTGTAACAAATCTTACCGCTGTTTTAACTGTGTATGAGTATGTTATGTATATCTGTAACAGATCTTACCGCTGTTTTAACTGTGTATGAGTATGTTACGTATATCTGTAACAAATCTTACCGCTGTTTTAGCTGTGTATGAGTATGTTACGTATATCTGTAACAAATCTTACCTCTGTTTTAACTGTGTATGAGTATGTTACGTATATCTGTAACAAATCTTACCGCTGTTTTAACTGTGTATGAGTATGTTACATATATCTGTAACAAATCTTACCGCTGTTTTAACTGTGTATGAGTATGTTACGTATATCTGTAACAAATCTTAACGCTGTTTTAGCTGTGTATGAGTATGTTACGTATATCTGTAACAAATCTTACCGCTGTTTTAACTGTGTATGAGTATGTTACGTATATCTGTAACAAATCTTACCGCTGTTTTAACTGTGTATGAGTATGTTACGTATATCTGTAACAAATCTTACCGCTGTTTTAACTGTGTATGAGTATGTTACGTATATCTGTAACAAATCTTACCGCTGTTTTAGCTGTGTATGAGTATGTTACGTATATCTGTAACAAATCTTACCGCTGTTTTCCTTTTCAGTTTCACAGTGTCATGCCATAGCATGAGAAAAAGCAAGCATGCAAGTTCTCCCATGTAGTGAATGTGATCCTTCTTTAAACCCTCTATCTGCACAGTTATCAGATGCTCCATAAGGAAAGTTCTGATTGGGCCTTCTACAATCATTCTTAGTGGGGCATGATATCAGACATAAGTGCTGGCAGTGGTCAAAACACAAACTATAATCAGGACAAATGACAGACCACCAACAGGACCGTTGTACAACTAGGGCAGCTCACCTACTATAGGAATAAAGAGCCACAAGAGGGGGAGGATCTATCAAACAAACTACAACTGGCAGACATTAAAGAATTTCTAGCATGTTGGTATAAGTGTCAAGATAGTTCCAGTCATGCTAGAGTGACAAACCTTACTGCAGAGATAAGCAGATCATCATGAATATCTGTTGGTGATGTCTCAGGTGGATACATCTTAATATGGACAAGTATCTGCCATAGTACCTTATGATGCAGGTTAATCCAACTTACAGCTATGTCAATTTTCTTTTAGAGGAACATCTGGATGGTGCAGTGCTGCAGCGGTAGCATTGTCACCTCACAGCAAGAGGTTCTCCAGTTCGATTCTCGGCTGGAGTGCCTTCTGTGCGGAGTCTGCATGTCCTCACTGCATTTGTGTAGGTTTCCTGTGGGTGACCCATTTTCCTCCCACATTTCAATAACATGCATCTGGAGCATTTCTGCCTAGGCCTCTGCTGAAAATTGGCTTCATTCCAAGTTGTACTTTCCCCGGTAAACAAATGTTAAATAAAATAAATAAACATCAGGGTTTCAAGTGCAGATGTCACCTGCCTTGTTATTTTCCTTTATCACTGTATTAAGTATTCACTACGCTGCAGGTACTGGAAAAGGGTCCTTACTTAGTGTAGCTCATTTATTAGTGTCTGTACAAGTGCTCTGATATCAGGGTCCTCCACCATGCATATCAGCCTACATGATGTTGGGGAACTATGTGGCACTGATAATGAGGACACTCATATCCTGACATGATCAGAAGTCATGGTGTTAATGGTAGACACAGGCACTGTGATGGCCACATCCACACCCCACCCCATTCCACAGACAGAGCTTCTGTGCATGCATATCCCAACCCACAAACCCAGGATCACACCTATGGGCAGTAAATCACAGACACATCTGCCAGAGGAGTAGACTCATCACCAATATTACAATTCCATTTGGCTGCTTCAAGCTTCATCTACCATAAAGATGTGTTCATAGGATGGCTTGCCAGTGGCAGAGCATAATAGAGGTACTGCCCACCTCCAAAGCCAAGTGTATCCTGGGACACTATTCAGCAATTGTGCAGAACTGTAACACAAGAACAGGCAACACTAACATAAGCATTGCTTAGGTGTTTGGAGTACATGGTCTGCATCATGTATTGAGGGAGTGTATTGGCCATATGTGCAATATCATGAACATGTTGTGAAGGGAGGTTTTTATTCAGTAGGTGCCCTGTGCAATCCCACATCATGGCTGACCACCTCCACTTCCAATGGAAAAACCCATCCTAGAAGGGGTAGAGCATAGTATAGAACCTGTAGTGCCATCTCCACATCACTGCACAGTGCTGCATCATCTAATTAGGCTGTGTCCCAACACACACACACACACACACACACACACACACACACACACACACACACACACACACACACACACACACACACACACACACACACACACACCACACACGTGCACACATAGTCAGACATACATCTGCAGTATCCTTACCGCAGACTTGCACAGTGATAGAGACACTGTCCCCCCTCCCTATCAAGTCTGTCCCGCTCCCCAGCCATGCCTCACACACACACACACACACACACACACACACACACACACACACACACACACCAATAATGCTCAACTTCCATCTTGCATCATCATCCCCCTTTTTCTCATTTTCAACATGGGGTTGGGTTGACATGTCAGTTGTCATCATCTTTCTCTATTTAATGTCACTCTCCTATCTTCTTTGAGACTCTTGCCTGACTGTCACAGGTATTCTCACACAATCCATCTACCTCTTTGCTGGATGCTCTCATTTCCTCTTACCTTCTTCCTGTCTTTCTCAAATCTTTTCCACCAGATAGTTTTCTGTTTTTCAGCACATGTGCCCGAATTACTGTAATCTGATCTCTTTGATCTTTTTTTCAATTAGAGATATTTTCACTTCTGCTCTTATGTCCTCATTTCTTTGTCCGTCCCACAGTGTATATCTGGCCACCCATCTCAGGCATTTCATCTCCCTCACCTTTAGGTTCCTCAACTGCTATTGCTTTCACTGCCTAAGTTTTTGTACCACACGGTAGTGCTGGTTGCACCACTGTTTTGCATACCTTACTTTTTAGCCCGTCTGGCATTCTTCTGCCACACACTACACCTCACACTCTATGCCGTTTGGCTGTAGTCCCTCTAATTATAGCTTTGACTTTCTCATTCAGAGTTCCCTTCTGCTCAACCATGCCTCCCAGTTACTTGAAGCTGTTAACCTGTTACACTATTTTCCCTTCTATCTCTGTTCTCAACTTCTTCTGAATTCCCCCATTTACTACCATTACAACTGTCTTTACTATATTCAGTTTCATCCCATGTGCCTTCAGTTTTGCATTCCATTCTCCTATCGTATGCTAAAGTTCTTGCCCAGAGTCTGCCTGTTGAAGCCACATCGTCTGCATACAACAACTTTGTTGATCTGTCCCCTACATCCTGTTTGCTAACATAATCCATCACCAGTATGAACAGTAGTGGGATCAGAGCTGATCTCTGATGCACACCCACTACCACTCAGAAGTCTTCTGGGAGATCAAACACTGCTTGTCCTTGAGACATTGGGTCCTTGTGCATAGCTTGCACTAATTCCTCCAATGTTTCAGGGACTTTGAACCACTGCAAGACTGCCCAAATCAGCTTTTTTGGAATCTTGTCATATGCTTTCTCCAAGTCTAGGAATGCCCATTTGGACTCTTTCCTCATTTCTAGCTTCTTCTCATTGCAAATATTGGGTCAGTTGTGCTGCATCCTGATCTGAACTTGAACTACTCATCTCCTGTCTTACTTTTTACTTCTTTCCATATTCATTCATCAGTCACCATCTCCAGAACTTTCATGCAATATGAAAGAAGTTTGATATGTTTGTATTGTCCAAAGTTATGGATATCCTCATAGTTGTTGAACACTGGCATTACTATGTTTACTCTCCAATCATCTGGGATACACTTCTCTCTCCATAATGTTTCAAATAACTTCAGGAGCCAATTCTTCCCTATCTCAGCCAGCACCATTATCACAAATGGTGTGACCTCATCTGAGCCCTCTGCTTTCACTGACTTAATTTTCCTTAGTGCTGTCTTACCAGTGCTGAAGAGACCAGATGGCTTAGTGGTTAAGGTCTTCACCTCCAATGCACAAGGTACAAGGTTCGATCCTAATGCCTGTTTGGAGTTTGCATGTTCTCTCTGTGTCTCCGTGGGGTTTCTCCCATGTTCGAAAAACATGCTGAGTATTTCCATCTCAAACTCACCAATGAATGGAGCTGTGGGCAGCAGCACAGACTCTACATGGTGCCCAGTGGGGGGAAGAGTTGAAAAAGACCAACCGCTTTGGGCATCTATTGTGGTGTGCAGTATCCTCAAGATAGGTGAACACGGATCACAAACTGTGCACCGTGGCAGGGCTAGCCACTTGACGGTGTAAACTATGGCTCTAGGTGATTCGGTCATGTTGACTGTCGCCAAAAAATGGGCATGGGTAGTTACCGGTGATAAGTGGGTTGAGGACCCGGCCTACTCTCTGACCCATGCCCGGGACCCATGCTAACGGTGGGAGGGGTATATGTGCCCCTATTGGCCAGTGTGTGCCCACCATAAAAGCCCAGCAGCCCTGGGTCAATAGGCTACTGGCTGGCCGGTGTCTAGTTGCCCAGCCTGGGTTACCTGGGATAGCTCTGTTGAGTGAAAGCTGGACATAAAACCAACCAACCTGGCAAACATGAACTAAGAATTGCTACGCTTCATATAGGTTCACTGACAGGACGCAGCTTAGAAGTGGATGACATGATGATACGGAGGAGGCTGGACATCCTATGTATCCAAGAGATGAGATGGAAGGGCAGTGCAACAAAGCCACTTGGCTTGGGATCCAGACTCTACTACTCAGGTGGTGGACAGGCTAGAAATGGTGTAGGAATTGTGGTGAGACAGAGGCTTCAGAAGTCAGTGAGGGATATCATCAGAGTTAATGACAGACTCATGGCAATCAGACTCCAGTGTAATGATAGGACAGTATTCATAATCTCAGCCTATGCCCCACAGCAGGGTTGTGATAGTGAGGAAAAGAGTGCATTCAGACAGCAGTTGCAGGACCTACTAGATAAAGCAGGACAACATGAATTGGTGTTGATAATGGGTGACTTAAATGCACATATTGGGACAGACAGAACAGGATATGAGGACTGCCTGGGTCCACATGGGTAGAGCAATAGGAATAAAGAAGGAGAAGCCATTCTAGACTTCTGTCTGGCAAATGGCTTGATAGTAGCCAACACATGGTTCAGAAAGAGAGACAGTCACAAGATCACATACAAGAGTAGCCAACATGCAACTCAGGTAGACTTCCTCCTAGTAAGGAAAAGGCACTGGGGTAGAATCCATGATTGCAAAGTCATTCCCAGTGAAACAGTCGGTTCACAGCATAAACTAGTAGTTGCCACAATCAGCTGCAAGCAGTGGTCAGAGAAGGCTCTAAGGTCAACAGAGACCAGGCTGAAGACCTGGAAGTTGACTGGAGAGACAGTACAGTAGTTCAAGGAATTACTCAGGGCTCTAGCACCCCAAGAAGAGGAGGAAATAGGTGGAGTTGAAGAAGAGTGGCAGCGCCTAAAACAGCATGTGTTAGGACTACAGAAAAGATATGTGGCCGAGCCAGGTATGGAAATAAGGTACATAAGGAAAGCTGGTGGTGGAATGCAGAAGTGCAGGAAGTAATCAAAAGAAAGAAGGAGTGCAGGAAGAAGTGGGAGATTGAAAAGACTGACCAAGCTAGGAAGGACTACTGGTTGGCTAACAAAGAAACTAAGAAAGAAGTTGCAATAGCAAAGAATAGGGCATCAGAGGCACTCTATCAGCTTCTGGAAAGTGACTCAGTAAGGGGCACAAAGAAACTATACCAGGTTGCAAGACAAAGACAGAAAGATAAAGAAGATAGTCAGACACCCTTCATCAGGGATTCCAGCAACAACCTGCTTACCAGCCCACAGGACATCAAAGGCAGATGGAAGGAGTATTTCCAACAGCTTCTGAATGAAGAAAACCCCACAGAAGCGGTACTGCCCCAGAAACAGCCTACAATGAGAGTAGAAGAGGAGCCCCGCTTAGAAGAAGTAAGAGCAGCACTAAGGAAAATGAAGTCAGGGAAAGCAGCAGGCTCAGATGAGGTCACAGCAGATATGATAAAGATGCTGGGTGAGCTAGGGGAGAAATGGCTCCTGAGGGTACTAATTGCAGTGTGGAGAGAAAGGCGTATTCCAGATGACTGGAGAATAAGCAAACTCGTACCAGTGTACAAGAACAAAGGGGACATCCACAACTGTGGACAGTACAGAGGCATCAAACTCCTACCACATTGCATGAAAGTTCTGGAGAGGGTGATTGATAAATGGATATGCAGAATAGTAGAATGTAAGATGGGAGATGAACAGTTCGGATTCAGATCAGGATGCAGCACAATTGACCCGATGTTTGCATTGAGACAGATACTTGAGAAGAAACTAGAGAAGAGGAGAGAGTCAAACTGGGCTTTCCTAGACTTGGAGAAAGCATATGACAAGGTCCCAAGAAAGCTGATCTGGGCAGTACTGCGGTGGTTTGAAGTTCCAGAAACATTGGTAGAATTAGTACAGGCTATGTACAAGGACCCAGTGACTCAAGTATGAACAGTGTTTGGCCTCACTGAGAGGTTCCCAGTGGGAGTGGGTGTACACCAGGGTTCAGCTCTGAGCCCACTGCTATTCATACTGGTAATGGACTACATCAGCAAACAGGTTGGAGGGGTCAGAGCAGCAAAGCTGCTGTATGCAGACGATGTGGCAGTACAGGCAGACTCTGATCTAGAACTTCAGCAAAGTATAGGAGAATGGAATGCAAATCTGAAGGCACATGGGATGAAACTAAGCACAGATAAGACAGTGGTAATGGCAGCAGATTGGGGAAATCAGAAGAAGCTGAGAATAGAGATAGATGGGAAGATAGTGGAACAGGTAAACAGCTTCAAGTATCCGGGAGGGGTGGTTGAGGAGAAGGGTAGTCTGAACGAAGAGGTCAAAGCTAGAATCAGAGGGGCTGCAGCCAACTGGCATAGAGTATCAGGTGTAATATATGACAGAAGAATGACAAAGAAGCTGAAAAGTAAGATGTACAAGACAGTGGTGCGACCAGTACTACTGTATGGTACAGAAACCTGGGCAGTAAAGGCAGAACAGTTGAAGAAGCTAGAGGTGATGGAAATGAAGTGCCTGAGAAAGGTGGTAGGATGCACACTGTGGGACAGGCGAAGAAATGAGGACATAAGAGCAGAAGCCAAAGTAGTTCCAATTGCAGAAAAGATCAAAGAAAACAAATTACGATGGTATGGGCACATGTGTAGAAAAGCAGAAGACAATCTGGTGAGGGAGATCTGGGACAGACAGGAAGAAGGTAAGAGGAAGCGAGGGCGTCCAGCAAAGAGGTGGATGGATTGTGTGAAAGAAGATCTGCGACAGTCAGGCATGAGTGTTAAAGAAGGCAGGAGAGTGGCACTGAATCGAGAGAGTTGGCGACAGTTAATATGATACCCTGACCCCATGTAAATGGGAAAAAGGGGATGATGATGATGACGATGATGTCTTGCTTCTTCTATGGGAGGCTTCGTTTCTTTTATTGTAGGCTGTGTCTGGGCCAGTACAGCTTTTGTGGGGTTTTCTTCATTCAGAAGCTACTAGAAGTATTCCTTTTATCTGCCTTAGATGTCTTGTGGACTGGTGAGCAAGCTGTTGCTGGCATCCCTTATGAAGGGTGTCTGACTACCTTCTTTACCTTTTCATCTTTACCTTGCAACCTGATGTAGTTTCTTTATGCCATTTACTGACTCACTTTCCAGAACCTTGTAGAGTGCCTCTGATGCCTTGTTCTTTGCTATAGCGACTCCTTTCTTAGCCTCTTTACATATATGCATACGAATGGTTCAAGCATGGGCATTAATGCCCTTCTAGCCTGCCAATACACCAAAACAGTTGTTCCCATAATAATTGTCCAGGCTGTTCTTAAAAATATTGAAAGTAGTGCTTGCTTTAATGTAATTAGGTAGTCTGTTCCATGCATCAGCTGCTCTCTCAGTTAGTCATTTAGCACACTTCTCATTCCTATAGGTTCACAGGTGCATAGGTTCATAGGATATTACTAGGTTAATGCCTCAAGAGCCCTTAAAAGCCTAGCCAGTTTTTCCCAGATTTAATTTTCTATCTCTAGGGAAAGATAAGAGTCAGCAAATGGGGTTTTGACAATTTTTACAGACTGCCTCTGTCCGTAAGGGACATGGATGCCACCCCAGGAGTCAGTTGCTATTTCCCAACCATTGGTCCAGATTGCGCTTAAAGTTGTCAGGGAAGAGCTCTGCTTCACATGAATAAGAAGCCTATTTCAGAGAAGGGGCAATCTCTGGGACACATATCTGTTTCACCAGCATGAGCTATTCATGTTAGAGATCTGGTTTAGATTTTTGAAGAGGGTAACCCTCATTCATTTACTTTTACGAATATGTAACATTTCCATTAGGGCCGGGTTAAAGACCGCCTTGTAGGTCAGGCACAGACAACCCCACAGTAATTGATAGGAAAATGGACACAGTGATAGGGCTTTTAATCACTCTGCATATGACATGTTGGTTATGATTTACTATTAAAATCTCGAAAGTTAAAAAAAAATAGGTACTTATGAGCGAAGTGTTTCGCCGAAAGTACACATCACCTAACGGCTCTAATGTCGAAAAACAGCTGTTAATGCCGAAAATGTCGAACATGACACTTTCAGCACTTAACAGCAATCCCATCCTTCCCTTAACTCCCTAACTAGGAAACCTACCATCCCGTTTATGCAGGGGGGCAAGCCCTCCTGCACCCCCCACCCCCAACTATATATTCCAACTCTAAGATCACACTATAGTGAGGAAAGGGATGTTTTTGACTTACAGCACTGTACCATAATCCCTGTACATAATTGAACGTTATATTTGCGAATGCACAGACCATTCACAAATATTCTGTTCGATTACGTGGCCGGCAAACATATGAACTATTTGAACATCTGGAGTTCGAATAGTTCATAGGCGTGCATTGCTACACTGACTTTATAATAGTAAACTGTTGGTTATACCCTGTATTTTTTGGTGAGAAACCTCTGAGTACACTACAACTGTTGCAGGCAGTTGGCGAGATACATGCCAAAGGGTGCATTGTACTCAATTATTGATTTGATGAGGGTCGAATACTGTGGTACTATGACATTTATAGATCTGGATGCCATGCTCTTAATTATAAGATGAGCTACATAGAACAATTTCCATACCATCGTGGACACATGATAGTCAAAGTTCAGACTGCTATCTGTTTGAGTGTCCAGATCTCTCACCACAGGGTCCATTCTTAGGGGGTGCTATCAATGTTGTAATTTGTAGGGCAATTTGATTTCCCAAACGGTATTATTATACACTTCTTTGCATTTTATTTGAGGCCATGGCTCTGACACCAGTCATTAGTCTGTGTGAGACTTTTCTGAAGGATATCATCTTTTTTGGGGCAGTAAGTGATTGCCCCCAACTTGCAGTCATCAGCAAACTTGGCCAACCAAAGGCCAACTACATTTACCTTGATATTTGAGAAGTATATCCCAAACAAGGGGGGCCCAACACTGAGCACTGTGGTACTCTGCTGGTGACTGGCTTCTTGCTGGGTGTGGATTCCCACACTCTAACAACATATGTCCAATACATGAGCCATTTAACAATCCATCTGGTGATGTAGAGGTTTATGCCCAATTTTGTGAATTTTTCTATAATACCCAAGTGAGGTATTGTGTAAAATCCCTTGGCCAGGTCAAGGTAGGTGGTATGCACTGTTGTACCCTCATCCATGGCCTTGGTAACCTTCTCAAAGAAGTACACCAGATTAAGCAGGCAGGACATGCCCTTGACAAAGTGAAAATGGGTTGGGTCTAGAGTCGGGAGATTTCCTATATCATTGTTAATCAGGTTCATTATTATCCTTTCCAAAGCATTGCCTTGAGGCTAATCAGACTTATAGATAATTAGTTTCATGGTTCCGTTGATGGTCCCCCCTTGTGCAGAGGGATAACTGTTGCTATTCTCCACTCTGCCTGGACAAAGCCTGTCTGGAGACTGTTGCTAAATAGAGATCTGCATGGGTCTGTTAGGTCATATTTCAAGCTATTTAATAGGCACCCTGAAATTCTGTCAGGGCAAATTGATGCTGTGTTTCTAGCTTTAGAGAGTGCACTGATAGCCTGCTCTTTTGTGATAACAGACAAAGGAATGGTAGGGGGTATTTCATGGGGAGTGACCAGAGGTGATGAGGGGGTAAAATTTCAGCTGAATTTATCTGCCAGCAGGTTTGCTATTTCTTTTGGCTCAGTACAAGTAGTGCCATCTACAGCTAACTCAGCACATTGTTGAGTGTTTCCCTTAAGATTTCCGATATAACTAAAATGCTTTGTGGTTATCCTTTGCTTTGGAGGTTATTTTAGTTCCTTATTTAGCTTTTGAAGACTTGACTAGTTGCCTGATTTCCTGTTGAGACTAATAAGGAATGTTTTTCTCTGATGTGCACCCTCCCACATACTTCTAGACAGGAATTTCTTCCTTCTTTTGTATAGTCCACTTATGGCAGGTGTCCACCAGGGTGGGTCTACTTCACCCTGTCAAAGGCCGACAATATCAAAGCTGATATTGTCTGCACCAAAATGTCGAAAGTGAAAGTCAGCACGCGTGTAAATGGAAATCTCTGTATGGAGAGATTTACGTTTACTGCAATGTAGTGCGATCTTGGAGTTGGTATATTTAAGTAGTGCGGGGTCCCCCACCTGGGGGGTGAAGGGGGGCTTGCCCCCTGCATTGAGCAATTTGTGTTGTGTTTGAGTGGTTTTTTTTGTGTTTGTTCGATGTTTGGGGTTTTGACAATTTTGTGTCGATTATTACGCTGTTGACAGTTTGAGTTTTCAACAGCGTAATATAAACGCACCATGTTGACTTGTTTTTCTGGCTAGACCTGGGTTTAGTTCAGTCAGGTTCTGCTGTTTCTATGCAGTTGTTTAAGTGGTTGTATAGTGCATTGGTATATATTTCTGCATAGACATTCATGTTTTGGGGTTTAGGGTGAGCTTTAAAATTACCTATGCTATTACTTAATGGAAGGTAATTTGCCTTGGAAAAAGTCTTTAGGGTTTTAGAGTTTGATGGGGGTTCTACTATTATATTTATTTCAAAGGAAACCAATTTATGATCCAATCTTACCAATGAGGACATTATGCTGCGGGGTGGGGGGGTGCAATCCTCCTCCATATTTATGAGTACTATGTCATGGATATTTGAGCCCCTAGTGGGAGTGCGGCCCACCTGTTTTACAGTATTTGCATTGACAAAGTCCAGGAATCTCTGAGCCTGCATGTTAGTGGTCTTGTATGTTTCCCACTTTATGGAATGGTAGTTAAAATCATCCATGAGTATTGTGTTGGACTGAACAGTAAGTGATTCTATTAACATCAGGTATGTGGAGTGGTTTTCATGGTTTGTGGTTGGGGACCTGTAGCTAGCGATGATATGGTGGGAGATTTTGCCTTTGGTCAGCTGGACATGCAGTAGCTAAAAGTGAGTCATCCTGCTTGACAAACCTAGAGGTGTGACTGTTTTTTTATGTAAATGAAAACACCTCCTTCTTTTATTTTTTCCGATTCAGAGGGTGGTCTGAATGTGTGATAGGCATTGTAGCCTTGCACTGCTGAGGCACTTTCCTCAGCTTTGAATCACATCTCTGTAACTGCACAGACATCAGCATTCTCCATGGTGAGAAGAGTTTCCAAGGAGTGACGTTTCTTGTTAAAACTCATAGCATTGAGCAGTAGTACCTTCAGCTTGGCATTAGAAGAATTTGTTACATAGGTAGGTCTGTTGGTTTGGCACTGTCTAAAAATGGCACTAAGGGAGTGCCTAATGGCGTGGCCAGTATTCAAAAAGCCTAGCAGCAACAGGTGCAAACCATCAATGGCAAAGCAGCATGGTCTGATGATCATGTCGGCCCAGGCTGACAAATAGTGGATCCCCTTGAAATGACACCTATTAACTCAGCTGAGAAGTTTTATTCTTTAAGTGCTTTAAATAGGTCAATTGACTGAGTTAAAAGCTTTGCCTAAATCAAGACTAATAATAGACAGTTCTTTTTTATTTATTTTTTTGCGTAGTCTATTAGTGTATTTTATCCTTATTATATCATCTTGTACCTGTCTATTCAAAATAAAACCTGTTTGATTATTGTTAATTAATTTTGGTATTACTAGATAAATTCTATTTGCTAAAATAGACATGAACATCTTATAGTCAACATTTAGGAGTAAAGTGGGTCTATAAGAAGAACACTTTTGGATATTTGTCTTGCTTTAGAATAGGTGAGATGAGGGGATATTTCCATGATGGGGGAACCTCCATAGTAGATTTTTTATTTCCCTGAAAGCTTTTTTAGTATAAAGACTGCTTTATCTGGTAATAGTTTATATAGCTCAGGTGTAAGACCATCTAAAACATGAGCCTTATTAGTTTTTAACTTTTAAGTTTGGTCTCATATTTCTTTTAAAGTAAAAGGTCTATCAATTTTAATAGTTCATTTGTTAATTTATTCTATATATTTTCCTTTAGAAAAGTTTCTACTATTTCATCATTGACTAAGCTATTTGAAATTTTATTTATATTTTCATAGAATATTCTAAAATATTCAAGAATACCCTTGATACCTGTTTTCTTTTCTTTTTTATTTATTTGTATTGTAATTTCTTTAATTTGATTTACTCTGTTCATTTTCCTTAGATCTAATAGCAAGTTTATGTAAGTTTGATGGGTTCACTGAGTACATTAGTTTTTCCAGGTTTATTGACACTTAATGATTTAGAATTTCAACATAGTTTGTATTCAGTTTTTTAGTTCTGACTGACTAATAGTGTCATTTAACTTTAGGTATAAATGTATTTTATCTATTTTAGTCTATAATGTATTTAATTA
Organism: Protopterus annectens; assembly: GCF_019279795.1. Classification (NCBI taxonomy): domain Eukaryota; kingdom Metazoa; phylum Chordata; order Ceratodontiformes; family Protopteridae; genus Protopterus; species Protopterus annectens. The sequence continues at coordinate 1,786,275,560 of NC_056726.1, read as the reverse complement.
TTTAGCCCAGTCTTTTGTTTTACTTATATGCCAGCATGTAATTCTACCATTTAAGTCAGCATTTAGTGAGTTCCAAAGGATAATATCATTTACTTCACCATTTGTATTTATTTCTATAAAGTTCTTAACCTCATTTATATACCATTCCTTAAATCTTTTTATTTTAACAATGTATGTTGGTAGTCATTTATGGTATATTAAGATATTCTCTTATATTTGAAATCAAATTGCCTGTAACAAAAACCTTATCAAAATTTGTCTAAGTTCCATATCTATAAGAATAATGGGTGCACTGAAGTGAATTTACTTTTCTTAGTTCATGTATATCCCATAAGTTCATAAGATTTACAAAATTTGATAAGCGTTTAGCTTATGATGTGATTCTAGGCTTCTTAGTAGCAGTGGTGTCCTTACCAGATAAGATACAGTTAAAATCACCAGCCATTATAACATCACATTTCATATAATAGGCTATAGTGTCGAGATAATGTTTTGCATCTTTAGCTCCAACCCCAGGAATCCAGTAAGAGTTTACCAGAGTATATAGTTTCCTATTCCATTCAATTACAACAATGCTTGACATACCATTTTTAATTACATAAGTATCCATTACATTAGACATAACTTGGGAATTATTCCACAAAATGAGTGTGCCTCTTCTTTTAAATCTAAAACCAGAGCCTGCCAGAATTAAAAAAAAACATATGATAATTTATTAACATCCTTATTGAGTAAATGTGTTTCTTGTAAAATATTATTTGAGCTTTAAGTAACTTCAGGTACTTCAGCAGATTTCCCTTCTTTACTGGATTATTTAATCCATAAATATTAAAAGATAAACATTTAAAATCAGACATTTATAAGATAACATATTACTAAAAATACATTTATATAAAGAACTATTATATACTGCAGAAATAATGACAAGGAACATTTAGCTATGGACAAAACTTTTAAAACAATTAGAATATTTTCTAACAATATAACTTAAAACATTCTACCATGGAATAACAAATTCCTAGTTTGTTGTTTAAAAACAAACAAATTACATCCCAACCTCCCCATTAGACTAACTACATTTAGCTTGTGCTTCTGCTTTATGCATGTATGTTCTCTATTTTACTATGAATCATTTTAAGAAAGCCCTTCTATGTGTTATTAAGAAAGAGAGAAAAGGCTCCTTAGGTCCCATTTCACTTTAAATAAGCCAGATTAGTTATCACTGCTCCCATCTTCTCTTATAACCTCTTCTTTCTCCTCAGATTACAATAAGAAGTTTATCAGCTGTTATTTTTACATTTGTTATTATAAAGGTTAAGAAGTTGCATATTATTTATTTTATTTACAATGTATAAAGTTATTTATATAACAATCTGCTAACTGTATACACGTTTATTTGTTCTTATCTCTTTCTATTCATGCTTATACTATCTGTCTTATACCATTTACTATTTACGTGAACTCTGAACTTCAGTAGTAATCCATATGCACTCTGCTGTTTGATAAAACAGATATACTATCCCTTATATATCAGGA